>NC_048298.1:18371190-18651103 GCF_013100865.1 Trachemys scripta elegans | reverse complement strand
TAAGCACAGTACATGGTTAAGCACTGCCTTGAAAAGGGAAGCTTTCCTGCATTGGGATGTTGGTCCTTACAGTGTGCTTCTAATGTCAAGGGTGTAAATCAGGAGTAATTCCACTGAAAGCAAGAGAGTTACATCAGTATAAAAACTGTGTAGCTGAGGTCAGACTGAGCCCTTGATGTTTCCCCTGTGTCAAATCCATGCTGCTTGCTCTAGGCATTCACTGTACTGTGTGTGGATTACCAATGAGCTGCTGGCCAAAGCACTGCTGAGCTGCATTTCCATGTCGAACGTCTTGCCTGCGGAAACGTCTGGGGGGGAAAAATGGAATTGTTTTAAGAAATACATTTAACTTTTGGACTGTTGACCTTTTACACTAAAGTTGGACCCACTAGAAATTCAGGGAACTCCATCTTACTGCTGAAACACTGGCCAGCACTATCACTGCGTGGAATAAAGTTCATACATCAGTACTGTTTTCCTCCACTTAAACTGAAGGTGCGCAGATGCCTGAAGGAGGAGACTGTCTGTAGAAGTCTTGTGTGTCTAAAGGAAAGTCTCAGATATGTACATTTGACTCAGTCTATAGATACTGAAACCAGATACTCTGGACCAATTCGGTGCTAGTTTAGGGGAAAGAAGACCGGAGGCAGCTGTAAGCTTTCTTAAGTGTTTACCGTTCTGATCCCTGGCAAAATCTGGAGCAGCATGAAAGCTGCTGTATCTTGAAAACATTCTCTTCCTTTAACCATGCTCTGTATCCCAGACCCTAAAGGGTAGGGTGACCAGATGTCTCGATTTTATAGGGACAGTCCCAATTTCTGGGTCTTTTTCTTATATAGGCTCCTACTACCCCCAACCCCCATCCCGATTTTTCACATTTGCTGTCTGGTCACCCTACTAGAAGGCCTGTGATAGAAGCTGATATAGCAACTCAACAGTAACTGAGCATTCCCATAGGCAGGGGAATTCCTAAGCGGTTGAATTTACTGGCTGCAAGATTGCTTTGAACTTTTACGCACGCATGCACGCACACACACACACACACACGACACTATTAGCAGAAAAGTTCTTTTGAGTCTTTCACAGTTTACAATCTGTGCGGATGTTTTTTTTAATTCTTAGCTCTTGTATAACTCCTCTCATCAGAGGAACTTAAAACACTCTACAAACATTACTTTAGCCTCCCAATGCTCCTACATCATTGGTATTATCATTCCCATTTTACCAAAGGGGAAACTAGCCTATCTATTGAGTCACTGGCAGAGCTGAGGCAAGAACCCAGGAATCCTGGCTCCAACCACTAGACAATACTCTCTCGGTTTTTGAAAAGAAGTTATTTACAAAATTATGGAAAATAAATGCAAATACCTAACTCTCCGATGGATACCCACAAGCATGATGCTATTATTTTGAACATTTTGTTCTCTGACCATTACGATAAATAAAATTAAAGCTAGTTGCTAGGAAAGAAAGTATCAGGAAGCTGAGTTTACCACCTTGAAAGTTGCTGTATTTTGAGCCCTAAAATTTACAGTTAGAACTCAGGATAATTTTCCTGTGTTTGCATAAAGAACAATTATACAGAACTATCAGTCTTGCATAAGCAAAGCTGAACAGCTGATTAAAAGGAACAGACAACATGGTGAACCTCCTAGACCACAATTATTTTTGTATTAATGTGTTCCTACTATATACAATGTATAGCAGAAATAAGCCAAGCCTAATGATTTTGTTCTTATTTAAATAATATCAGTAATTAACACAGCTCTTCCTGCCACCAGGACACAGGGGACCAAATCCTCAGCGGGTGTAAATCAGCACAGGTGCACTGAATTCATTACAGCTCTGCTGCTATATACCAGCTGAGGACCTGGCCAATGGAATACCATATGTGTTGAAATTTCAAGTGGGGATGAGGAGGTGTTAGGGAGGTTGCTTTATGATGATGGAATCTAGGTAGGAGTTCTCATCTTATCACCACACATGGAGGAACCTGCTGTTGGTAGGTCTCAGAATTAACATCGCATTAAGATATATGGGGCAGATCAACTATTGTTCCAGCCTTTCTGCAGATTCTTGGAAGACATCTCACCACTAATTATACTTGGTTTACATTTTCAAGTTTTTCTTCATAGTCATGAGGAATAGAAACGTATGTTGTTTTTATTAAATGAAAGCTGGAATTTTGTCATAATCACGTGACTTTTTCATCTGGCCCTGGTGGTTCTTACTTGGACATAAAGATGGCAGCTTTGCCTCTCGATATCCACAGTTAAGAGACTAAGGGTGAATAAAGCATCCGCTAGCAAGGCATATTTAGGACCCCGGGCAGTGGGGGACACTTTTAAAGACTTGGATTCTCTAGTCCTAGGTGTGAATACACAAAGTGTTTCAGACATTGGCCTTGACTGCAAACTCGTCTTATGAGCCCCATCAGTCTTGTCTGAGGCCTCTTTTTGGGTGACTAGGTATCAGTAGACATGAATTGTGCTCTGACTCACGATAATCAGTGCATGGGCTAAAGGCTAATGAAAGTCATGATCCTGCAGCACTTTCCTCTATTCGTTGCCTCATTCAAGTTTGGTGACATTTTGCTATTATGAGTGACAGCTGTGGTAAGAGAAACCTGACTGAAAGGCTATGAAAATGGTTCAGAAAAAAAATATGAACATGTTAAAACAAGAATAATCTGAAATTGATGAAATAAAACACTGGTTTTAGTTCGTCAGACCAATTGTTACAACATAAGAACGACCATACTGGGTCAGACCAATGGTCCATCTACCCAGTATCTTGTCTTCTGATGGTGACAAATGCAAGATGATTCAGAGAGAATTAACAGAATAGACAATCATCAAGTAATCCATCCTCTGTCATCCAGTCACAGCATTTGACAGTCAGGGGCTAGGGACACTCGAAGAATGGGGTTGCATCCTGACCATCTTGGCTAACAGCCATTGATGGACCTATCCTCCATGAACTTATGTAATTCTTTTTTTGAATCCAGCTATAGTTTTGGCCTTCACAACATCCCCTGTCAATGAGTTCCACAGGTTGACTGTGCACTGTGTGAAGAAGTACTTCCTTTTGTTTGTTTTAACCTGCTGCCTATTCATTTCATTGGTTGACCCAGGTTCTTGTGTTATGTGAAGGACTAAATAACACTTCCTTATTCACTTTCTCCACACCATTCATAATTTTGTAGACTTCTGTCATATCCCTCCTTAGATGCCTTCTTTCCAAGCTGAATAGTCCCAGTATTTCTTCATGTGGAAGCTGTTCCACAGCCTTAATAATTTGAATTATCCTTCTCTGTACCTTTGCCAATTCTAATATCTTTTTTTGAGATGGGGCAACCAGAACTGTACACAGGATTGAAGGTGTGAGTGTACCATGGATTTATATACTGGCATTATGATATTTTCTGTCTTATCTATCCATTTCCTAATGGTTCCTAACATTCTGTTAGCTTTTTTACTGCCATTGAATATTGAGCAGATGTTTTCAGAAAACTATCCATGATGACTTCAAGATCTCTTTCTTGAGTGGTAACAGCTACTTTAGACCCCATCATTCTGTATGTATAGCTGTGATTATGTTTCCCATGTGTATTAACCTGCACTTATCAACAATGAATTTTGTCACCCAGTCTGCTAGTTTTGCGGTATCCCTATGTAACTCTTTGCAGTCTACTTTGGACTTAATTATCTTGAGTAATTTTGTATCATCTGCAAACTTCACCACCTCACTGCTTACCTCTGTTCCCAGATCATTTATGAATATGTTGAACAGTGGTCCCAGTATAAATCCCTGGGGAAATTGCTGCTATTTACCTTTCCATTGTGAAAACTGACCATCCTCGTTTGCTGTCTTTTTACCAATTACTGATCCATGATAAGACCTCCCCTCTTATCCCATAACTGCTTAGTTTGCTTAAGAGCTTTTGGTGATGGACCTTGTCAAATGCTTTCTGAAAGTCCAAGTAGACTATCCATGGGATCACCCTTGTCCACATGCTTGTTGACCTCCTCAAACAATTCTAATAGATTGGTGAGGCATGATTTCCCTTTACAAAAGCTGTGTTGACTCCTTCCCAACAAATTGTGTTCTTCTATGTGTTTGATAATTCTGTTCTTTACTATAGCTTCAACCAATTTGTCTGGTACTGAAGTTAGGCTTACTAGTCTGTAATTGCCAGGATCACTTCTGGGGCCTTTTTTAAAAAAAGCATCATGGTAGCTATCCTGTAGGTTGTTGACCTCATTAGGTGGGTCTTCAGTGGCTCAGCCCTCCAGCCAAGTCACGTTGTTGTAAAACGGATAAACCCCTTCTTGGGTATTCAAGTCCAAAACAAATATGAAGTAAAGTCATCCAATTCCCTGGCTCAAGATGGACTCAGCCTCTCCTTCCTGAGGATGCCTTCTCTCTTCTGACCCTCTTGGGCTCCTTTAAGTCCAGACCTCTGCTTGGGCTTCAACAGGAAACTTATCCCCTTCTTAGCGTCCCACCATAACTGTAAGTCAATCCTCACCAGGGTCTTCAGCCATGTCTCTGGGCCCCTTTAAATCACTTTTTCTTGGTCTTTTATACTAGTCATATCTTCTTTTCAGGGCTTAGGCCACTCCAGCATTGGTTGGTGGGGGGACCTGGGCCTGTCCACTACTCTGGATCCCAGACCATGGACCTTATATACAACAGCCACGTATTGCCTCCTTCACTTTGCTGCTGTTATTCCCTGGGCCTGTTCCCACATATCCCTCTTTTCTTCATCCTGAACTCAGGGCTGAAGTTTTCAAATCCTCTTCCTTCTCACTGAATGCAAGTACCACTAGAGCCCTTCTTCTGATTCTCTTCTTGATTGCCTGTAACCAATAACAAATACTCTTTCTTGCCCCTCTGGTCCCAGCCAGTAACTGACCTGTTCAGGCCCTGCAACTCCTTTTATATAAGCCTGCTGCACTCCAATTGGCTGCTTCCTTTAAGTCTTTCTAGCCTATACTGGAAGACCCACCTTCAATGCTCCTTTCCTGGGAGGGGATGTGGTAGGACCATAAGGCCTCCAGCAGGGGGCCTCAAAAGGCTTGGTATACACTGCCATAATTACATACCACTGTTAGTAGTTCTTCAATTTCATATTTGAATTCCTTCAGAACACTTGGGTGAATACCATCTAGCCCTCGTGACATACTACTGTTCAATTTATCAATTTGTTCCAAAACTTCCTCTACAGACATCTCCTCTGGGACAGTTCCTCAGATTTGTCACCTAAAAAGAATGGTTCAGGTGCAGGAATCTCCCTCGCATCCTTTGGGCCTGCCTAATTATACTCTTATACTTGACATCCCAAACTTTATGCTCCTTTCTATTTTCCTCAATAGGATTTTACTTCCAATTTTTAAAGGATGTCTTGGGTATACATTTAATTTGAGCCTCTATTATGTTTTTAAAAAGTGTCCATGCAGCTTGCAGGCATTTCACTCTTGTGACTGTTCCTTTTAATTTCCATTTAACTAGCTTCTTCATTTTTGTGTTGTTTCCCCTTTCTGAAGTTAAATATTACTGTGGTGGGCTTCTTTGGTGTCCTTCTGACCCACCACAACAAGGATGTTAAATTTAGTTATATTATGGTCACTATTACTGAGAAATTCAGCTATAATCACCTCTTGGACCAGATCCGTTGCTCTATTTAGGACTAAATCAAGAATCGCCTTTTCCCTTAGTGGGTTCCAGGACTAGCTGCTCTAAGAAGCAGAAATTAATGGTGTCTAGAAATTTTATTTGTGAATCCTGTCTTGAAGTGACATGTACCCAGTGAATATGGGGATAGTTGAAATCCCCCATTATTACTGAGATTTTTTACTTTATAGCCTGTCTAATCTCCCCGAGCATTTCTCAATCACCATCACCATCATGGTCATGGAATTTATATCTATAGAGATTCTATTGTACAGTTTGATTCATGTAAGATAGTTACAAATTGGATTCCATGTTTTCTTTCACATATAATGCCACTCCCGCATCAGCATGATCTATTCTGTCATTACTATACATTTTGTTCACTTGAGTGTCATCATTCCACCAGGTTTCTGTGAAGCCTATTATATCAATATCCTTATTTAGTACCAGCCACTCATGTTCACTCATCTTGGTATTTAATACCATGTTGACTTTGGAGTTAGCACTTAGGTCCTTATTCTACAAATCACTTAAACATCAATTTAACTTTAAACCTACACTTAATCCCATTTTAGGACTTAAACCCTTGCTTACAGTAAATCGCATGCTTAAGTGTTTTCCATAGGCATGAACTGAAAAACAACTCTGCACTCTAGTACAATGTTGAATTGGAGTTACCACGTAGTTATCATGGTTGTGGGATTAGAACCCAGGACATTTAGCTCTATAAACCTGGCTGAGGGCCTTTGTCACCAAACAATATCTGGGGTCTTTTTTTCTTGATAACATTGAGGTCTGCTGAATTAGCAGGCTGCACTCTCTGCTAGTGCTGATAGCACCGGAGCTCCAAGAACAGAAGTACTGAGCAGCCAAAACAACCTGGCAGCAGTAACGACATTCTTTAGCAACATACTTAACATGTAGTAGCCTGCAGGTTTTCTATTTCATGTTTGTCTAAATACTTCACGCCTTACACTCATTAAGTTTTAAAGGAGATAGTAGCTGATCTAAAGGAGGGGTAGAATTAACTACCCAGACGTGGTTCTGCTTGAGTTTGCACTATTAAGTATGACTGATTTTAAGATTCCAAATCCAACCCAGATTCCAAATCCAACCCAAATATATTGTGTTCACTTCCATACAATTAGGGCTAAATTCAAGCTGCTAGGCTAGCATTAGGACCAAATCAAGGCAGGGGAGTGCTGCATGAAAATGGTGGAGAGTGGCATGATGTCATTGGGGCTGCCAGAAAGAAACCAATCATTCCAGATGTGTGAGGGCATGAGTGTTTACGGGTAGTTTTTGCTGTGCCTTTGGTTACTCCCTAAATTAGCCCGCCAGCCACAAGGCAGGGGGAAGTTGGAGAACAGAGACATGGCTAACCCTAACTCAAACACATATCTTCTGGGTTGTTGAGTGCTGGGCTGATCAACATATCTGCATGAGTCCAGAATGCAGGCAGCCACAACAGACCTGCATCTTACCCAGAAGCATTGAAAGGTGGTGTTGGTGCAGGGTGAGGGGCTCCATTCTCTCTACGGAGACCTACTTTTTCCAGCAGGCCCAGTTTCTCCACCCTGAACCAGGTGGATAGCAAAGCAAAGTTGTTACTATCTGTTCAGTGACCTCCCACATATGAAGTAAGGTTGTGGTCTCAAGTCCAGTTAATAGTGGACATCACAAAGCCTCCATTACCATAGCTAGCTCTTAACAGCAGAGAAGCCAAGGAGTGAATGGAGAGATTGAACTACTCTCTTCTCTCCAGAGACAGACCCTCCAGAATCTTGTTGAGGTGCATTAGCAAGCCAGCATAAGGCTATCTACACCACACAGTTCCTAGTTAAATAGATTAATCAGGAATCTCCAGGGCATTTGCTTGATTAGATGAATATCTAATTTGCAATATAATTATGATCATCCAATTCCTGCTTATACTGTAGGGAACAATGCTTCCTGGCCCAGAATATAATGGATGATGTATCTGTTCCATCAGTACTTTCCAGGACTGTATCAATCTGAACCAGGTTCTTCTCGTTTTAGGCAAGTGAGTGGTCTCCATTTACTTCATTGGGACTGCGTCCATGAATTATGCAAGGAGGATCTGATACAATGTGTAGATATGTCATGGAATTCCTACTTAGCTTAACTTGGATCTTGGGAAGACAGAATGCTCTGATAGGTTCTTTCTTTAGCTGAATCTTTGGCTGTCTTGCTCATGTATGGTTTCTATGAGACATTCTATCCAAAAGACTGTGCTACCCAATTCTCTTCCCATTACCTTTTTCAAAAATCACAGAAACATTCATTTTGCCTAGCTACAGTTAGCAACGGGTTTGAGACTACCAAGCTGCCAGAGTCATGGGAGGACAAGCTTGAGGTATTGTGGATGAAGCAAAAAAATCCACAACCATAGACCTGTGTTGTTTTTAAAGAGAGCATTGGTGGATTTGGAGAGATCATGAACTGCCTCTGGAGTAATTATCATCACTGTTTTTTCAGCAGCATCTCAGTACAAAAGGAACACATCTTTGCATTAATTCAAAGTAACCCTATTGAAAATGGCCAAGTTGTAGTTCTAATAAATATGAGCATGTTTTTGCAGAAGTAGCAATTAAAAGTAAATCATGGAAAGGACTGTATCATAAATAATATGCCCTTTTGCTGACTTATGTAATAATCATTACACTATATTGATAGAGAGCTAGGCACTGTTTGAATATGTCTTCCAATGATATTTGGCTGTTAATATATTTGCTTTCTTTCTTTTTATAGGCTGTTGCATTGTATAGTTCACCATATAATACAATCCAAATAAATTATTGCACATTGTAGAGAATGAAGTTGTGTCTTCAAGCTGTAGCATCGGGAACATCAGACATTTGTTTAACACTCCGTGTGTCTAGCTCTTAAGAAGTGTGTGCACTTAACATCTGTGCATGTCAGCATGTTCATTTATATCCTTCAGTATTCCCTAAGGCTGGGTTAATAAATCATTAGCTAAAGTACATCATCGTTCAGTTATTTATACGAGGGGGAGAAGGGAAACCATTTCTGTTGCAATAGGAACTCTTTAGATAATTATTATGCAAAGAGGATTTCGAAGCAAAATACAGTTCTCACCTCTTTGCCTGCATTCCTGTGGGATAGTATCTAGAACAGGAGATCCCATCCCAAGCGCAGTAAGGATCTCTTGCTAGGCAGCAGTCGGCGCAGGCCGTGCCATACATGTCACACTGATGGAACTTCACTTGTGCTACAGCAGACTCAGATCCAACATACAGTTGTTGCTGTAGAAAATGTAGCACACACTGTTATGGGCAGAGCAGCTACTAGGAAAAGACAAGGTCATTTGCCCCTTGAAGTTTAGAAAAGGCCAGCTTTCCAGTTGCCCATGCAAGCTTAATTCCCTTCTGCCCTCTCGGCGAGCTATCTTGTGCACTGTATGAGACAGGTCATATCATTTTATGTGGTCCTATAATTAAAGGAGGCACATAATGCATATGCAGAAAAGGGCAGAATTAAGATTGGACACGCAAGCTCAATTCTGGCATTTCCTAACTTGACTTTGGAACCTTAACATTATTTTAATGTAGTTTTTTTCTGGATGTAATTTTCTAAGTGTTTAAAAAAGCAAACGGAAAAACAGAAATTCCATCATGTGGAACCATAAAAATCCCCTTGTGGGTTATCAGCAGGATGTGGACCTATGAAGTCCCAGCACAGAGCTCTGGTGCTTGAGCCAATTGAAAACCTGGCAGCAGATTTACACTGTTGTTATCTCTGCGGGCCAGCACAAGATGGGGATGAGATAAGTGCCAGAGTGTTTCACAGCTGTTTGAGAGACAGCAAAGGAATGCTGAGACTCAGGACTCCTGGGTTCAGTTCTCGGCTCCATAGGGGAGTGTGTTCTAGTGGTTATAAACCCTTCTGTCTCTCTCCTCACTGTACCTGTCCAACTCTGTTTCTACCCACCCCCTCCCTCTTCAGTTCCTGCTCCTATCCCCCCAACTTACTCCATTCCCCCCACCTCTGTTCCTATATTTTCTCTTCCCCCTAGCCCTGGGTCCTGCCCCACTTCCTCTTGCCTCTTTCTCACGTCTGGTCCAAGCTCCTGCCTCAGTCCCACTCCTCTGCTCCTATCCCCTGGCCAGTGCCTCATGCACCTATCCCCTCCTCCCTTCTGCTCCTGAACCTGTCCCCACATATGCTCCTATCTCCTCACCCTCCCCCGTTACTACCCATTCCTTTCTCCAGATCTCTGCTCCTGATGAGACCACAGCTATCTTCATCTCCTATCTCCCCTCCCCGCAACCCCTATTCCTTCTCTCCCCCTTGCACCTCATCTCTCTGCACTCAAGTCAGGCTGCTTCTTCCTTCTTCTCCTTGCTGAGGGGTGCCAGCAAGGTGTGTGTAGGGAGTGGCACGATGAGCGCACACACACTCACAAACTAACTTCCTGCTTGAAGTTCCGGTGCCCAGCATGACAGTGGACCATAGTCGCTGGGAGGAGCAATAGCAGGGAAAGACCTGCTCAGGTCCTGCAGCTCTGGTGGAGCAGGTTCTCTTGCTCTGCAGGGTGGGATAATGTATGGGGCTGAAGCATGCTCAGCGCAGTGGAATTTTCACAGAATTACCAGCCAAACTCTAACAAGTCGCTAGTGAGCATGTGTGAACTGAGATTTTTTTCAAAGGCTCATAACTTGGCCATTTTGGGGTGTTTTTCATGGGATCTGCAAAAGGCACATCCCTGATGCTAGGGTGACCTCTGTGCCCAATTTGATGTCCCTGCTCCAAAACATGAGATGCTAGAGATTCTAAAAAAGAATTTCAAACCAATTTGTTACCATGGGCAAAACAATGTATTTTCTCCTTATTTCACACTCGGAAATGGCTGAACCATTTTTGCTGAAACTCTAAAGCCCGAGGCAAACACCTTGGCATGAAAAATTTCAGCCAAAGCAGTTAAAGTTTGGCAAAACTATAAGCAACTGAAAACAGGGTCTTATACTGGGAAGTACTGGGCAACCATAGGCGTTGCTACCTGCGTCACCTATAATATATACACACGTGAGTGTATGAAATGTGACAAAAATGTGAAATGCATATAAGTGCATATAAAAGCGAGACCATCTAATAGTGTGTGATATTTAAATGTGAACTCATCTTAATCACGCTCTGTTTCATTATGATCTGTGGGGTTCATATTATCAAAGCAAATGGAAGATCAATCTGACTCATGAATTGCTGGCACAATAATCACAGCAGGGAATAACTGTAGGGAACCAGGGACTAAGGAAAAATCTGTTGCTGATCAATGTAAAGTTATTGGCCACAGGAGCATGCAGATTTCCAGGCAAGAAGAGGCTCCTTTGTGCTGCCCACATCCACATTCAGTAGCCCCATGAGAGGGAGGGTTGGTCCTGATCTGGTTCAAACCCACCAGATTTCTGTTTATCAGTGAGAGAAGGATCTCCCCCAACAACCCTTTGTGGTGCTTGGCCCTTTCCAGCCCAGAAAGCCATGGACTCAGTTTCGAATTCCTGCCCTCGACCAGGCTGACACCAGACATTTGAACTAATATTCAGCCATCCTCAGTTAAAATGAAGATCTGGGGCCAGCTTGGACTGATATGGAGATTCCCAGCTGGGTCTTTTGCTCCCTATGAGAGAAAGAGCTAGGAGCATCATAGAGACCGCTTGAGTCAGACCCTCTCTGGCGGACACTCAGAAACTGTGATTTAAATTGTGCCCAACACTCTTTGGGGCCAATGAATATGAAGGCGGGGAGTACAAAGGAGGCTCCCTTACCCTGAAATCCCCATGCTTCCTTGCTCAATCACTTCACATTTATCAGTTACAAAGTCCCTGTCTCTCAAGCTATTCCCTGTGCGATTACTATGCCAGCAACTCATGAATTAGATTGATTTTCACTTGCTTTGAAATGGATGCTAATGTGAACCCCGCAGATTTATACAGCAATGAAAAACCTAAATGTTTCATAAAAAGCAGAGCATGATTAACTATGAGTTTATATTAAAACATTATCATATATTACTTGACCTGATCTCTTTATATATGGTACCCAGCTATATACAGTTTAGATCTTTTCCACATTTCATTTATAGAGTCATGTTATTTTAAACACAGAAAAATACTTGCCCTCTTTGAAGATATTTCCATAGAAATAATAGGAACTGGCACCTGAAAAAAATAAGAGATTGGTCCTTTGCTTTACATGGAAATCAAAAGAAATACCTTGTTTATGACGACTGTACATTTAACAGAAAGAGTATTCGTATGGGGAGGGATAGCTCAGTGGTTTGAGCATTGGCCTGCTAAATCCAGGGTTATGAATTCAATCCTTGAGGGGGCTACTTAGGGAACTGGGGTAAAAATCTGTCTGGGGACTGGTCCTGCTTTGAGCAGGGGGTTGGACTAGATGACCTCCTGAGGTCCCTTCCAACCCTGATATTCTATGATTTACTCAAGACATGTGGCTCTCCTCTCTATACCATGTGAAGTACCCTCATTTTCTCTAGGTCACTTTGTCAGAGTGAAGGAAATGAAGGAAATTGAGAACTATTATTTTTATAAAAAGTGATTTTTTTTAAAACCATATATTTTTAATTCAGGGACCAATGGGAACATGGCAGTTCCCATGCTGACCATAATGTCAAGTCCTGGTTTCACTGATCCCTTTTGTCCCACTTCAATATGATAAGCAGAGGGTTCTTTATAGATGGCAGGCTGACAATAGATAAGATTAAATTATCTGACATTCCATCTCGTGGCATTGTCCCCTTTGTCTCTTTCTCAGACTTCCTGTGACACTGGCAGAACAGAGTTCTCATGGACTACACTGAGAACTAGTCCCACTTACTGGTCCAAGCCCTGTAGTCCTAGGACTGTAGTGACTCTGTGGATAGGATTCCATTATATCTAGTTTGCTACACACCAAAAAACTGATTTTTATTAAGGAAAAATTCTTATTGAGTGCAACAGGAAATTTTTCTAAGCAGGGACTCAAGATTTGGCTCACAGTATATACTGAATCTCTCTTTCTTGGCCCCAGTTTTTAGCTGGATCTTCACTAAATCTCCAGTAACCTGGGTGCAATGTTATGCTTGCAATTTAACCCATTTAGATGCATAACTGACTATTTTTGGGGGAGGGATAAAATCATGTAGTTAGTCTTTTACCTATAAATTAGCCTAAAATCTTACAGGCTCTTTTGAACATAAGACATTCTCATAAGCAAATTAGGGAAATGTGGTCTAGATTAAACTGCACAACTGGTTGGAAAATCATGCTCAAATAGTTTGCTGTCAAACTGGGAGGACTTATCTATTGGGGTCCCACAGAGATCTGTCCTGGGTCCAGAACTATTCAACATTTTCATTAATGGTTTGGATAATGGAGTGGGGAGTATGATTATAAAATTTTGGATGGCACCAAACTGGGAGGGGTTGCAAGCATTTTGGAAGGCTGGATTAGAATACTAAATGACCTTTACAATTTGGAGTTGATGAAATTCAATAAAGACAAGTTCAAGGTACTACAATTAGGAAGGAAAATTCAAAAGCACGAATACAAAATGAGAAATAACTGTCTAGACAGTAGTACTGCAGAAAAAGATCTGGGGGTTATAGTGGATCACAAATCGAATATGACCCAACGTGATGCAGCTGTGAAAAAGGCTAATATAATTCTACGGTGCATTAACAGTAGTATCATATGTAAGACCCGGGAGGTAATTGCCCTCTCTACTTTGCTTTGGTGATGCCTCAGCTGGAGTACTGAGTCCAGTTTCGGGCATCACACTTTTAAGAAAGATGTGGACAAATAGGAGAATCCAGAGAAGACCAACAAAAATGATAAGTGGTTTAGAAAACCTGATCTCTGAGGAAAGATTTTTTTAAAAAATGAGTATGTTTAGCCTTGAGAAAAGAAGACTGACGGGGGATCTGATAATCTTCACATATGTTAAGGGCTGTAATAAAGAGCCATTAATCAATTGTTCTCCATGTCCACTGAAGATAGGACAAGAATCAATCGGCTTAATCTGCAGCAAGGGAGATTTAGGTTAGATGTTAGGAAAAACTCTCTAACTATAAGGGCAGTTAGGTGCTGGAATAGGTACCAAGGGAGGCTGTGGAATCCAATCAATAAAAAGCAACAGAGTCCTGTGGCACCTTTAAGACTAACAGATGAATTGGAGCATAAGTTTTCGTGGGTGAATACCCACTTCGTCAGACTCATGTGACACAGGTCTCTCTGTTGCTTTTTACAGATCCAGACTAACACAGCTACCCCTCTGATAATCAATCAATAGAGGTTTTTAAGAACAGATTGGACAAACACCTCCTAGGGATGGTCTAGTTTTACTTGGGCCTGCCTTCGCATGAGACGATGGACTAGATGACTTCTTGAGAACATTGCAGCTCTACAGTTCTATGATTTAAACCACAGAGTGAAATTCCTGACTTATTTCAGCTCTTTCAGTATTCAGTGTGCAACTCCGGTTCATTACACTTCTGTTTATAATGAAAATTTCCTATTGAAAAACTAGCGTCTCATCAGAGAGTTTCACTGCACAGAGATATTGTATTTTCACTCATATTGATACACTGTCGGCATTTTAATTTAGATTTGTGACAGTTGGATATATGTTTCTTACACAGGGCATCATACCTTGAATACTTGCATCTCTTCAAGAATCACTTCTTCCATTGATTCTGTATCCTGGTTGTAAATTGTAATGACTTTCAACACAATCCCATTATCTGGAAGCAAATAGAAAACACCACAGAAGTCATAACTGGTAGTAATATTAATGTGCCAGTTGACAAAGATCAAAATAACTTCTTTAAACTGATATTGAATAAAAACCAACAAACTTGCAAATGTATTGCATATTATTAGTTCTTTTATTATCCACTTTGGTTTTGAATCTTGAACACAAAAATACATGTGATATCAAATCAGAAAATGGAGGCCTAAATCTTCAAAGGTATTCAGGTTCCTAACTCCCACTGACCTCAATGGGAGTTAGGTGCCTAAATATCTTTGAGGATTTGGGCCTGAGATCTTTAAGGGTTAAGTCACTTGATCAAGGCCACCCAGCAAGAAAGAGCAAAGTCAGGAACACAGTTGAGGTTGCTCTGTCTCTCGGTTCTGTGGTCAATCCACTAGACAATACTGCCTCTCACTGCAGGTGTGTTACAATAAATTAACACATTGGTATAACTGTTGGTCTCCCTCCGCTTCATTTTCGTATTGCTGCCTGTTATTAAAGATCCCTTATTTTCCTGAGGCTGTGAGTTTGTCATCATCAGCGGCAATTGCTGCTTCCTGTCTCCTGTTATTGTCACTCATCTCTGATTTACAGGAGAACAAAATTAACCAGAAAGGCAGCAGGGGGAAAAAAAAGTTCAGGGAGAGATAAGAGATGTACATAAAAAGGAGCCATTCAAGTAGGCTCCAACACCTCTCCTCAAAGAAAAAAATGGATCAAAGAGGTCCATTTTTTGAGGGAACAGTTAAAAGGAATTACTGTCCAGAGCTCAGATTTTCATAACTAAGTCCCTCTGTGAATCCTGCTGACAAGCATGTTGTGGAACTTTATCCCTGAAGTTTAGACTTCCTCTTTGATAAGCCATTCAAACTACTCCATTCATAGTTAGACCACATGAACACTATAGATGTTGGATCCAGATAGAGGAAGATTGACCCTTTCCTGCACAATAATACCAAGGGCACCCCTGAATTTTTTTGCCAGAGTAAAGACTGCCTGGTTGGGTTCAAAGTTGCTGAACCCAAGATTCCTAGGCTGGAAATTGTCGTCTAAGAACAAATTACGAAGAGAAGAATAAGCTGCAGTTAGGCACTAGTCCAGCAGAGCACTTAAACACATACTTAACTATGGTGAGTGGCTCTGCTGGCTACATCTTTGCTTTTGCTTGATCAGGGACATTATTTGCTTTTCTGAACATGCAAGTTTTACTATATATACAAGTGTAAAGCATAAAATATGCAATCAACATTATGAAATCCAGCATAGAAGCATACGTGACAAGGAACATGGCATGTGATTAATTTCACCACATATTGGAATCAAAATTTTTAAAGTTTAGAAAACCGTATTAATTTAAAGCACGCCCTGCTATTCTACAAGTACACTTCTTTTGTATCCTTTGAACAGTGAAATGTGGTTTCCATCTAAATTTCATGAGTTAAAAGATAGCTTGCACTAAATACTTTTTTTTTTTGGCCAACTGGCCATTAGTGCCTGTGTCAAGTAATCCCTGTTGCTATGATAAAATTTAGAGGTATGAATCTTTAAATCATTTCCAGACAAGTTCAATATTGCAAAGATTCAAGTCTATTTCCAGGCCTTATTTCCATTTCCTTAAGTTCTGAAGAACAGTTAGGCATTAAAGGATGTTACCATTCTGTGGGCCTGCCCAGACTTCAAAATATGAAAGCTTGTGACATATTTGACCTTTTCCAAAGTTGTTTTATGGGTGCTAAAAAAAAGGGTATTTTGAGAAATCAAAATGTATTAGGATTGTCTGAAAACTTAGCAAAACTCTCAAACTTTTGGCAGCTTATTTTTGAATTGCAGGATGGGGCAACCCCGTCTTCCAATGACAAGTTCCTGGTACTGCATCACAGTGTAGGTCTAAAAACGGACTGTTTCTGTTTAACACCAGCCACCCGACTTGTGGTCCCCAGTAATAAAGCCAGCAGCTTGCACTGATTGTTTGGAAAATCAGTCCACTTATTTTAATTTCTCCTGAATCTGGGTCTCAGGCGTGGCACTGAACTGTGATCAGTGGGAGTTGCACTTTTGAAAATTCAGGTCCCTTTGCAGGAGCTGTATTTTAGGCTCCCATTCTTAAAAACCTAGGCCCCAGTTTTTAATCCTTCTTTTGCAGCCCTTTTCATTTTTATTTCTGCCACTCGTCTGCTCAATGACCTTGGATAAATCGCTGCCTCAGATTCTCCAGTGGTGAAATGGGAGACTTGTAATCTCTCCTTGCATTTGGTGCTCTGAGGATAAAACATGCTATGGAAACGTTGAGTATGATTATTTATTAGGATTGTGGTTTCATCTTGATGCCTTTCAAACAGAAAGAGCTTAATCTTGGAGAGGTGTCATAGATTTGTTGAAATTGGGAGGAAAAAAGATAAGATGCCATCTTTTTTATTTACCTGTGCCAATAAACAAGACATCATATTGCCCATCTTCAGCTTCCACTCTATCCACTGCTATTTGTTTTAGGTTGTACTTGCCATCGGTTTTCACAAGTATTGGCCTTTTATGGACAGGTTTGATGGGTTGATACATCAGTGGATGGCTCCTTGCAAAACGGATAGCTTCGTCAGGATAGTCTTTGGTGGAACCATACAGACCGCCATTGACTTTGCTGGCACACTGCAAAAACATGTGATAGGTTGGTTATACGCATGGATTTTTTTTAATGCTGCATAGATGATATAAGATAAAGGCCTTATTCTCAAGGATGCTGACTCTCCACAGTTCCCAGGAGAAGAGAAGACATGGATGTTTGAGGGATTAGGGAATAAAGGGGGCACGAAAGAAGATGGAACTGCTGGAAGGCAAAGTCTGAGCAGTAGAGCAGTGGGTGACTGGCAATGAGAAGTAATCAGGGGCAAAGATCTGCAAGTGGACTGAGTCTTTGCTCAAACAGAATCCTCACTGAAGTCAATAGGTGTTTATTTAGTTCTTATTCAGGAAAAAGCATTCTGGTTTGGTCCCAAATGTATAGAGAGAACCAGATTCTGCTTTTCATTACAATGAGAGCTTGAATTTGATCACAGTATGTATGTATGTATCTATGTGTGTACACACATATAGCACACACATGTACATATATACACACATAGGTATATGCACACATACACTTACATAAAGGGAGTTTTCTAACCAGTGTTAAGGCCTCTCATAACATATTACAGAAATAAATTAGCTCCAGGTCTCTAATACATTAGCAGTAGAGCTGATCAAGTTTTTTCCAGACATAGCATATGTTTACACAGCAAAAGCTGGGCACAGGCTAGCCTACTTGGGCTAGCATGAATCCAGCTAACATGGGTAACAACAGCAGAAATAATGCAGCACAGCCTTCAGACTCTGCAGGCTAGTGAGCCGAATATATCCCCAGGATCCATGCTGGGCTTCTACTGACTGTGCTGAGCTGTCTTCAATGCAGTTGTTACCGAGTTAGCTGGATTCAAATAGCTCGGGTAGGCTAGCCTATGCTCAGGCATACCCAGAGACCTTTATTTTATTGGGAAAATGACTTTTTTTTTGTAAAAAGATTTTTTGATGAAAAATTTACATTATCAACATTTTTAGTTTTTCACAAAAAGTGTAGTGCCTCTTTCCCCCTCCATTTTCATTTAAAATGTTATCAGAATGGTTCTTGGCTTTTTTTCATTAATCATAAGACAGTAGGGAGAAAGAAGTTTCCTACTCAGTACAGCCAGCCATGTAAAATGAGCAAAACAGCAACATTTGGTATCAATCTATAGTTTATTTTACTTTGATTGCAGAACGTACCATAATAGGAAATTAAGCACATTTAAAAAATGAATCCCACCGCACCAGCAGTAATTCTTGATCTCCAGACGCTTAGTGGCATTACATTTAATTCTCATTTCTACCTCATCATGACAGTATTATATATCACTGTTAGCCTGAAATACCAATGTTTGCCTTGATCAGTCTACCATTTTGCAAAGCAAATACACGGTAAGTCAGTGATTGGAGCGAATTTACTGATTGGGTTAAATTTACTTATAGGGCTAAACTGTGGCTTTATCCATAAAAGTTAATTTTTAAATATTATGTAAAGAATAGGATAATGTCCCCTAACTTAACATAGATTCTTCATTTCAAATTTGCCTCATGATCTCTAATTGAAAGTGTTTATGAACAAGCTGGAAATATTTCAGTAACATTCACTTCCTCCCAATCTCCGCATGACAGTGTGGTTTTCAGAAGCATTTCAAGCAAAGCCACAGTAGCAGGCTCTCCCTACTTAAATTGGATTTTCAATCAATAAAATGAAATAAAATCCTCTTAATGTTTACTGGAAATGGTCATTTGAAACGTGCAGCCAACTATAATTGGCAATAACAAGCTCCTGCACTTGTCAAAGGGGGAGAAGTTTGTTTCCACTTTTGGGGGTTGGCTCCATGAATGCTCAGTGTTGACTTTGAAGTAATTGTCTAATCAGCCGAAGGCTGGAGTTTCACCAGCTGTTTGTAATAAAAGGGAAAGGGTTTGGGGTTTTCAGAGAAGCTGAACCTCTGCTTTCCCTGGACTGCACAGCATATCGAGTAGCACTGCCAAGTTCCATTGCAAAGTTCCAAGTCAAGAGAGATTTAATAAATACGATCCTTTGCAGGCTTTTATTTTTGAATTAAAAGCAGTAAGGCACTCTAGAAAGGAATTGGTAGCTGCAGCTGCCTCTAAAGTTTCCCTTCAACACCATTTCTGAGGAAGCTGGTGTTGTTTTCTGAAGCACCACAGTAAAAATGCACTAGATGTGACAACGGAATAGTAGCCTGATTACACACATGACCAAAGTAATACTTCCAGCAGATACGGACTGTAGAGTCTACCAGAACCAGTTTAGTTCTACCAAATATGTGAGCTCTGGGTTTGTGTGATTTAAAACTGCTCTTCTCCCCCAATTTATAGACTCCACCTAGTCTCATCCACCTGCCAACATCGATAGAAGTTGATCCATAGAGGTGAGCAAGGTTTGTCGCTTTCTTTTGTCACTGTTGCTCTCAGAATTAAATAACACGGAGAAGGCACTGGGATCAATGCAACCAACATCTTTCCAAGAAGCGGCACCACCAACATGCCACTCCTGACAGTCTGGTCCCCACACACAAACTCAGAGAGCCGGTGCCTGGTCCACGCAAAGGTCCCTTTGTGCTACTGAAGCAGCACTAAATGACCCTACCGCTGCCCTAAATCTCAGTCAAGAATGGCTGAATCTTCAGCTAGCATAAAGCTAGCATAGCCAGCTGATCCAGGTCCCATAACACTCTTGAGCACAGGAAGGCAACACGATTCAGTGAACTGGGACTCAGGGTTCAGGCTCTGCCACTCACATGCTGAGTGACTTTGACCTCTCTGTCCCTCTCTTTCTGCTCCCACCCTTTGTCTATCTTCTCTATTTAAACTGTTAAGCTCTGAAGGTCCAGGGACTGACCCTTACTCTCTGTTTGCATAGTTTCTAGTGCAATGGAGCGACTGAGAGTCCCGTGGAAGAGAATGTCATTGATAGAAGAGCTCTAATGGAATTGAAATCTGACAGATACATGGTATTGTTTCCTATCTCTATGGGAGTTCAGCAAGGCTGCATTATGTCACCATTGTTCAACATCAATATTGACTGGTTGATGGATAAGCTTGAGGAGGCAGCCATTCATGGCATTCACCTGAAGATCATTTTATTTTGAGATCTCAAATACACCAATGACATTGTCTTGTTCGTTCAGTTGGGGAATTGCTGCAGCTGATGTCCAATCTGGTAGAGCAAAAAGCAGTGCACATTGGTCAAAACAGATAAAACTAAGTCCCTGGCATCCTCCAGCTCTAGGTTATAGTCAGCTCAGTATTAACGTGTCCAGATGGGACACTGAACAGCTGGAAACTGTCAAATATGTGGGCAGAGTCACAGACAGGGCTGGAGGATGCTCAAAAGATGTAGACATGAATAGAACAGCAGCTCCTGCCTTGTTTCAGGGCCTTCAGCTTGCTTCGCTTGCTGCAAAGCTGTGGATATATGGAACCACAGTTACACCAACTTTATTGTATGGCAATGAAACATGCACACTGAGGAAGGCTGAAGAACCCCAGATTGATATTTTTGATTCCCATCATCTTCGTCAGCTGCTCCATATCAAGTGGCAAGAGAAGATTAGAAATGAGGATATTCAAAGTCAAACCCCTCCATCAGCATTGATTTGGTTTAGATGACTTTCTTAATATAAACATATTATTAGAATGGAAGACCAACAAATTCCGAAGCATGCAGACCAAGGAATGCTACTACATGTCCAACAATCACATGGTTGCCAAAAGCTTGGGTGATGCGATAAGATTGCCAGGGATGGACATAAGCTGAATATATAGCTAGACTACCGTAAGCACCTTGCCAGAGATTGATCCAGGTGGCACTGAATCTGCAAATTGGCAATGTCCCTTTGGTGATGACGATGATGACAGCACAATGGTGCCCTGATCTTGGTTGGGGCCTCTACGAAGAGAGGGGCATGATATGGGTGTCAAGCTGAAAAGGCACACAACTCCTTCGCCTGTCTCCCCATCAACTGGGCTGAATTTGGTTCCTGTGTAGCTGAGGATTTAGCACAGTATTTTGTCCTTCTTACCAGAAAGTTCCATTTAATGGCTCAGTGCTAGTGACTTGCTCAGAAAAAAAAAAAAACTCAGACATTCAGATTTGTTTAAAAAGATTTCCTAACAGAAATGTAGAGACTAATGTGGAAATCCTCATTCAGTTTTACTCAGTCCTTGCTCTGGGATATGAGGGTTTTGTTGCCTGAAAAAGGAATGAATACAGACTTTCAGAATAGTTGAGAAGAATCTAATCTTTGTAAAATAATCAACCATTCTGCAATCTGTTTACGGTGCAACCTCACTTCCTCTTATTTTGTCAGATACAATAACTGGCACAGCGGTCTCACGGAAAGTGTTAAATTTGGAGATGATTACTTCAGTTTCCTTCCACCACCTGGCTGGAAATTAGGCATTTTACTTCACAGTCTTTTTATCCTGACTCAACACCAATAGCTAAAGTTTGTCCCCACATCAACAAAGGAACAAAAAGCCCTGTGACATCAAGATGGTAGAAATCTCTTGTACGGTGTTCAAATCCCAGATATTCTCTTTAGGGGAACATATTCTATTGTACTTTGGTTTGTGACTCCTACTCCAAAAGAAGCAGCAGAAACCAACAGTAATATTTAAATGAGACCAGATGGTGAATTTGAGATTATACTATAGGGAACAAAGCTGCATTGGTATGGACTAGATAATCTAATCGGCCTTTCTACCTCTCATTTCTGTGATTCTATGATAAATGGATTGCACACAAAGTTTATTTTTGCATATGATCACTTTTAGTATAAAGCTTAATACTGATTCAGATAGCAAAGCAAAAGCAATACCATGAGTAATGAACCAGCAAACTGTTTACTCTACTGGTAAACTCAGGAGAACAAACCCTTAGCCAATTAGAAGATAAAGGGGTGACATTTCAAAGCAGCATGTGTGTTTTAGCTAAACAGGTTACATATGTAAATGGGCCTCACACAGCCAAAAATCTGCATGAGGCTGACATTTTACAGGAAAGGCTTGTTGAGCCTAACAAAATTGCAGCTGGTAATAATACCTTGTACAGCTAATTAGTTACATAAGACAACTGTGGGGAAGGAGCCATATGGGGAGAGGAAAAAATCTGGGGTCTGATTCTCCTCTCATTCACACCATGGTTCAATTCCATTGACTTCAACACAGTCACTCTTGATTTACATCAGAGGAAGTGAGAGGAGAATCAGGCCTTCTTGACCCTGGGCCCGATCCTGTGAGGTGCTGACAAACTCTTGGGAGGCACTGTGTACCCTTGGCTATCCATGGAATGTGAATGTGCTGCGAACCTATTTAAAAGCGCCGACGCCCACCACCAAGAATAGTGGTGTTTAGATCCCATGGTGACGGGAGCCTTAGAGACATCGAAAATGAGAGACAGACAGACAGAGGGAGCCTGAGAGAGGGATGCTGGTTCATGCCTGTGAAGAAGCATCATCATAGACATTCTTCCCCTCTTTCTGTGTGAGGAATGTGTAAGTCATCCCCATCAGAAATCTGGCAATACACCAAATAAAAACTTATATGCCACGCACAAACAACTGTGCAGATGCCAGCTCCTGTATACTGGCAAAATATGCCATGGGAAAAAGGCCAGCTCTATTGTATTTACAGAGTATGCCCCAGGGTTTCCTTTTCACTTAGTGTGCATTGGGACTAAGATTCATTTCTGGGAAAAGTCATAACAAAGTCGAGAAAGAAGCATGTTTATATTCTTCTTGCAGCTCTGTTCTTTGCAAATTTGTAAAAAAAAAATCATTTCCTTTCACCAAGTTTGTAAAATTGGCAAATGGAATGGAAAGCAGGATGCTCGGAAGAAGGGATAGAAAGTGGGAACTGGTTCAGATCAAATCTATCCATCCGTCTGTAGGGTCCTGGCACCATGGTACATAGCCATACATATTAAGGCCAGAAGGGACCATTGTGCTAGTCTGGTTTGACCTTCTGCATAACAGAAGCTATGGGATTTCACCCCAGTAATCACTGCATCAAAAATAAATTCTGGTTGAGCTACAGTGTATCTTTTGGAAAGACACCCAATCCTGATTTTAAATTGATGATGGAGAATCCACCATATCCCTAAGTAAATGGTTCAAATGATTAATTACCCTTACTGTTAAAAATCTGCACCTTATTTCTAGTCTGAGCATTGGCCTATATTATTGGAATCAAGAACCATTTGATCCTTTGACAAAACCTGCATCAAATTGAACGAGAACTTTGAAGTAAGGTTCAAAACAGTGGATTAACTTTTCTTGATTTAACATTTTATATAGCCTAGATGATTCTACTATAAAGTGGGTGCACAACTGGTTGGAAAACTATACATAGAGAAGACCTGTCTGGTCATTCAATGACAGCCCTGCGGGTGGCTATATTACAACAGAAAAACTTCAAAAACAGACTCCAACGAGAGACTGCTGAGCTGGAATTGATATGCAAACTAGACACAATCAACAAAGGATTGAATAAGGACTGGGAATGGCTGAGCCATTACAAACATTGAATCTATCTCCCCTTGTAAGTATTCTCACACTTCTTATCAAACTGTCTGTACTGGGCTATCTTCATTATCACTTCAAAAGTTTTTTTTTTCTCATATTTAATTGGCCTCTCAGAGTTGGTAAGATAACTCCCACCTGTTTATGCTCTCTGTATGTGTGTATATATATCTCCTCAATATTTATTCCACTCTGTATGCATCTGAAGAAGTGGGTTGTAGTCCACGAAAGCTTATGCGCTAATAAATTTGTTAGTCTCTAAGGTGCCACAAGTACTCCTGTTCTTTTTGCGGATACAGACTAACACGGCTGCTACTCTGAAACCTATACTTAGAGAGTCGTTATCAGTGGTTCACAGTCAAGATGGAATGGCATATCGAGTGGGGTCACTCAGGGATCTGACCTGCCTCTGGTTCTATTCAATATCTTCATAAATGATTCGGACAATGGCATAGAGAGTATGTTTATAAAGTTTGCAGATGGTACCAAGGAGGGATTGCAAGTGGTTTGGAAAACAAGATTAGAATTCAAAATGATCTTGACAAAGTGGAGAAATGGTCTGAATTTAATAGGAGGAAATTCAATAAGGACAAATGCAAAGTACACTTAGGAAGGAATAATCAATTGTACAAATAAAAAATCGGAAATGACTGCCTAGGAAGGAGTATTGCAGAAAAGGATTTGAGGGTTATAGTGGATCACAAACGATATATAAGTAAACAGTGTAAAACTGTTGCAAAAAAAGCAGACATAATTCTGGGATGTATTAGCAGGTGAGTTTTAAGCAAGAAAGAAGAAATAATTATTTCATTCTACTCAGCACTGATAAGGCCTCAGCTGGAGTACTGTGTCCAGTTCTGAGCATCACACTTCAGGAAAGATGTGGACAAATTACAGAGAGTCCGGAGGAGAGCAACAAAAATGATTAAAAGTCTACAAAACATGACCTGTGAGGAAAGATTGAAACAATTGGGTTTGTTTAATCTGGAGAAGTGAAGACTGAGGGGGACGTGATATTAATGGGCTTAAATTGCAAGAAAAGAGAGTTAGGTTTGACATTAGAAAACGTTTCTTAATTGTTAGGGTGGTTAAGCACTGGAACAAATTACTTGGGAGGCTGAGGAATATCCGGCATTGGAGGTTTTTAAGAACAGGTTAGACAAACACCTCTCAGGGATTGTCTAGATAATACTTAGTCCTACCTCAGTACAGGGGACTGGACTAGATGACCTACCCAGGTCCTTTTCAGTCCTGCTTTGAGCAGGGGGTTGGACTAGATGACCTCCTGAGGTCCCTCCCAACCCTGATATTCTATGATTCAGTCCTACATTTCTATGCTTTTTTTGCTCTAACATTTTCCTATTCCACTGCATATCCTGGTCCTGGCAGGGACCAGAAAAGAGGTAGTGAAATACCTTGAGAAAGCCTGGTTTTATGCTATTCCCAAACTACTAAAACCAGAAAACATTGGAGATATTGCAAAAAAGTCAATTACCACTTCCATGTATTTTTTGCCCCCAAAACCACCAAAACATGTAATCTTTGTAGACAGAGTCATGAGGTAATAACTAGGGTCTAATCCAAAGCCCTCTGAGCCCCTAGGGATCTAACTGTCATTGTTTTACTTTGAGTAAAATATATTGTTGATAGTCTTCATAATGTTTTGCTAGAGTCATTACATCGATTTTCAATAGCATCACATTGATATCAAATACTCATTATCACAATTCTGGACATTATGATATTTGTCCATCATGACCTGTTTATTTTATTTACTTCCCAACTTGAATTAGACTGACATCACAATAGAAAATAGGGTTTCTCTTGGACCTACCGAACCAGGCCTGGGGTAAGGTACTTTTCCTTCATACAGAGACCAATGGTATTCAGGTCCTTCTTTATGAGCGTAAGGTCCATTGAAGGCTGCTCGGATGCTAGCTGTATGATAGACACATATAGCATATCCTCTAAAAATATTGCTATAAAATAAAAATCAAAGATGTTAATGCAAAGATTGTAACTGTAGTGTATAGTTTAGTGGTTGAATTAATCATACTAATAGAACTACATAAATGTAATACCCGGTGAATGCATTAATAATGAGTACTCATGAAATCTATATTTAGCAAGATATTTTAAAAATATGTCTATGTTTAAATATGTGATTGGTTCCATAAATCAATGGGATTGATTACCTTATCTCAGGTACTAACATGGCCTCCATCATTACCATAGTATCTGAATGCTTCACATTTTTTAATGTATTTAGTCTCCCAACACCTCTTAGAGGAAGAGAAGTGCTATTATCTCTATTTTACAGATGCAAAATTAAGTCACAGAGATAAGTGACTTGCTCAAAGTCACACAAGAAGTCCATGGAACAATAGGGAACTGAACCTCAGTTTCCCACCTTATAGACTAGGGCCCCTAAACTCTAGACCATCCTTCTACTCATAGACTTTCTCTATTCATTTGTATAATTTCTTGCTGAATCAGGACCTATGGGAATGATACACCACCACCTAAAGTCAATCTGAGTCCTTCTATTGACTTCAGTGGACAATAGATTAGGCCAGGGGTCGGCAACCTTTGGCATGCGGCCAATCAGGATAATCCACTGGCAGGCCGCGAGACATCTTGTTTACGTTGACTGGCCGCAGGCATGCCATCCCGCAGCTCCCAGTGGCCGGGAACGGTGAACCATGGCCACTGGGAGATGCAGGGGGCCATGCCTGAGGATGGTCAACATAAACAAAATGTCTCATGGCTCACTAGCGGATTATCTTGACAAGCCACGTGCTGAAGGTAGCCGACCTCTGTATTAGGCTCTAAGTGAAGCGGAATTAAATTGATCAGTTATACAATGTGTATCAGCTATATGATATTTATCACATAACCGACATCTTCCTTAATTATAGACTGGTCAAATATGTCTCTATTACTGTCATATTTCCTAGCTAGTTACCTTGTAGTGTTAAAGAGTCCAAATATCACTGGATTTTTGTTATCCCGAGTTTGTAGCAAAAACACATCCTCTGTAAAAATGAAAATACAATGTTATTTATAGCTCACCTACTTTTCCCAGTCCCAAAGGACATAGAGTTGACTGTTTGTTAACAGTGTAAAGTTATTTCTCGATAAACACGACTTAATTTCACACAGCTTTTAAAAACATGATATAAATAAATACAAGTGTAATGGAAGATAGCCTACTCTGCAAATCCATTTTATATATTATAATATATATTGAAATATAAGGAACATATGTATTGAAATATATGTATTAGAAATATATGGTATATATATATTTGTTGTAATTCAAAGATTAGTAGTCACTTCCTGTTAATGATTCATGTCCTATATTGAGGGTAAAAAGGGATTAGCAGGGAAGTTCACATTCTGTACAATGTGGTGTAACGTTATTTCTGTCCAAGATATTTACCTAATTCATCGAAATGTGTATCAATTCCATTCATTCCTGGCACAGAGCAGATCAGTCTGGTTTTGAGGAAAGTGCTCCATTTATTCACCAACATTCGCTGTCCTCCCATATCATTCTGTGTGGAGAGAGAAACAAATAATAAATGTAATTTAGAGGAATGCATCTAGAAGAACAATACTCTATGCTGAATTGCGCTTTCATCATGCCTTTCAATGTCTGAAGCATACAATTTCAAACCACATTTCTATTATTCCACTTGTGTTATTATTTTGGAGTCAGTCTCTAGTAAAACTGTAGAGATTGATTCCATTTCTCATTAAAAGCTGTGGGTTTGTAAGAATTTTTAATTAAATACCAGGGCTGCAACTAGTTTTACCTGTCCAGCTGTTGTAAACCCTTCACATTTATGTCTACAGTCTGTTAACTCAATAGTCCAAACATTTTAGCTGACTGTATATTTTTATATGAACTGAGTGCAGTGCTGAATCAACAGACTTGGAGACAGAAACCCCAAATCTGTCTATGGAACAGTTACAGACAGGGCTAATTCACTGCAACCTTCCACAGTGTCCTGCAAATATGTCCCAAGACCTATATCAGGGAGCCCCCAGAAATTTCTCATCAATCCCAGTCGAACTATCCTCACTGTGGGTGCTGGCCCCAGTGCCTCACCTGCCAGACACTCAGTCCCCACCTTCCAACCCGGCCCATCCAGGTGCAGTGTCATTTCTCAATCTTGAGAGGGGACATGGGCTTCTGGATGCCAAGCATTGGTGATGTTGAGAATCTGGGTTTCAGTTTGATACCATCCCTATTTAGGATGTTTCATATACTTGACTCTCTTTTAACTAGGGGCTGCATAAGAAATTTTAACAAGCCATTTGCTGGAGGCTAAGTGTAACATCCTGTGTCTCCTGCTAAGAAAGTAGTTTTGCATGTTGTTCCATTTGTACATCTCGGTACATCCATCAGTCTTCCTTTAGTTATGAAGAATGAATGTGGCTGCCTTCAAAGGCAGATTAGACACTGAGAAATCTGCAGTCTATTCCTGGCTCTGCTACTGACTTGCTGTGTGACCATGTCAAATCATTTCACCTCTTTTCCTCATTTTCCTCATAGGTAAAATGGGGATTATGCTGCTTACTAGCTCACAGTGGTATTGCAAGGATTAATTAGTTCATATTTAAAAGGTGCTCTCCACATGTAAGACTGGCTCTATTGCGATCTGTTTCATTTTTGCTATTCATGCAGAGAGGCTAGAAACCGGCTGCAAATGAGCAGCAGAATATTCCAATCCAAGGATAGCTCCTTGTTGGTATCCACAGGGAGCCCTGTCAATACTGTTCCTCCAATCCCTGATGTAGGTGGCACTTTGGGGCCAGGAAGGTATGTGCTGCGAGCATGTGACTGAGCTCCCATATCCTCCCATGTATGTAGGGACCATAAAGCATTGTGTTACTTAGAATGGCCTGGCAGTAGCTGTAAGTGGCTTTAGGGCTGGAGCCAACCCCTCACACGGCCAGTTATTCGTCATCCACCCCTTATTCCGAGGAGAGCTCTGATGCAGGATAGAATCTGGCTGGGGAAATGGTGTGTGAGCATTGAGTGCTAAATATCATTATTATTACCAAACTGTCACTTAACTGCAAAAGAACTAAAGATGGGCTTAAACCACAAAACTTGGATCCATGTCTGGATTTTGAACATCCTCACTAAAGAGTTCAATAGTGTTTGGATGAGGAGGTTCAGCTTCCAGCCCAAATGTGGGTTAGGATTTTGAATTTCCCAAAAGTTGGAGGATGGTTAGATGCGGGATTTTTGTTCAGACCCCTCTGACACCCTGCCCCTCTATTGCCAATACTAACTGATGGTACATTTGAAGGTTGGAGAATGTATGAAAAAGTGAGCACAAAGTAAGTTGTTCTACTAGAGGATCAGGACAAAAGAATCTCACCACACATACTCGTCCAACTCTGGCATAAATGGCATGAGCGCCTGTCTCTGCCTCTAACGCTTTTTCAGTAAAGAAGAAATAGACTTTGTTATCATCCCGGTCTTCATTGTCGGGAATCATGTATGAGCCAACAAACTTTGGTTCTTTAAAAAGGAAGAAAAAAAAAAGGAGTTGGCTCAAGTTTATTAAAACATCATAAATATTTAAAAAATCAATTAACCATTTTAATAGAGAACAGGGAAATGTAATGAAGAAAGCAGAGATTTTCCAGGGAAAGGTCTACCATTTTCGGGGAGGAAATAGAGTAGAAACCTATTTTATTTGGGTGGGTATCTACAGAACATGTGGAAAACATTAGCTTCAAAAATATTTTTATAGCTCCAATTCGCATATCAATATGCTTTTGTATATGTTCAAGGAAAAGATTTCTTTCCCGCCCTGTTCTCTGGGGCTTTTACATTTTAGTTTAAATTAGGCTGAAACTTGGCACTGAGTTTATGTAGCAATCTCTGGCCACATACAAAACAAGCCCAGGAATACCAACTTTGGCTTCAGACAAAGTGCCGTTTACCAGTGAGATGAAGGACCAGCTCTGTTCAGCTAACAGAGGTGTGCCTGTAGCTAGAAGGAGCTGGGTGCACCTTTGTTAGGAAACAGTAACCACCTGAAACTTTTCTGGTTTGGGTTTTCATTACTAAGCTGAAATTTGGGTTTACCCATGTTGTGAACCTTTAACACAAACCTGGGCAGAGTTCTGAGTGATTCCTTTTCATCCCAAGTCATTCTGGGAAAGCATTTACAGCTTTCTTCAAAATCTGGAACCGCATTCATTCCATTGACATGACCTCTTAAGAAGCTTAGGACCTGACATGATATCATTATAGGATGTTTTTTTAATGTAAATATTTCATACACTTCTGCTCTGATATTGGAGCCATAATGCTGTTTTAAGATGTTGCTGTCATTGAGGACTAAGCTGGGGATTTTATGCTGGTTGATTAAAATATAAATATATATTTTATAATATTTCCCCTTTTCATAATCACAGTGTAAAATAGAGGAAATTAAAAAACAAAACTGTAACCATACCACCATGAAACCTAATTTTAAACAGAAGATCTCTTAGAGATAAGATCAATTTTGCCTATGTATTGAGTACATCTATCTAACTTTTTAATTATCTCTGACATCATTTATATCAGAGGTTCTCAAACTGGGGGTCGGGACCCCTCAAGGGGTAACGAGGCTATTATATGGGGGGTTGTGAGCTGTCAGTCTCCACCCCAAGCCCCGTTTTGCCTCCAGCATTTATAATGGTGTTAAATATATTAAAATGTGTTTTTAATTTATAAGGGGGGGGTCGCACTCAGAGGTTTGCTATGTGAAAGGGGTCACCAGTAAAAAAGTTTGAGAACCACTGATTTATATAGTACTTGCCATTGTAGTACCCAGGTCCGCAATTCAGCAAACTACTCAAGCATGTATTTAGTCTCATTGGAGTCAAGATATTGAAACACTTGCTCAAAGTTAAGTACATATTTCAGTGGTTTGGTGAAATGAAGCCTTGTATCTAGGTTGAAATTCCAACTCACTAAGTCAATGGCAAAACTCCCACTGATTTCAGTGGGACCAGAATTTCACCACTAGCATCTGAAAAAATCACCACTTTTGAGATGCCTCCAATCTACAACCACATTGTAGAGCCAATGAGCCAAATTCACTTGCACTGGCGCAAATAGATCCAAACTGCACTTCCTTACACTGGCCTTCCTCTTTGTTCCCCAGATCTGAGGCCCACTGGAAAAGGCAGGCAACAGGGCTGTCACCTCTGTCCTCTCTTAAGGTGGAGGCTCCTTAGCTGATGCACTGAATCAGCACATCTAGCCTCCCTAAGCATGCACTCTCCATAGGTGACCTGCCGGTTGTGGAATCACATTGTCCACTGCTGGCTGTGCTTTCAACCCCTTGGGAGGATCTTGTGCAGAGAGAAGCCCTCTCTAAAATTCTGTGCTGGATCCAGGGTGAATCTGGCTCATGACATTGTAGTTCTCATTTCTGATAAACAACAGATCTCCAAAGGAGATTTCCCTAACTTTATGAAGAGGAGGGGCCCTGAATCTTTCACTTCCTGTACCTTTCAATAAACGCTCATCATCAGGTTCAGTTCGAATATGTGGCATACGACCCATCGTACGCAAGACAGCAGCATCTCTCCCCCAGTAGTCATTGTAGAGCCCAGCAAACAGCTCACCCCCTGTAGACCAGACATATTAGTAAACAAGTTAGGGCAATACTGTACTTACTAGGTACTCTGGAAGTGGTGATGAAAAAAAAAACATGATAGACACAACTTGTTAATATTCTCTACAACTTTAGCCAAGAGATTGAGTCAGCCACTGAGTATGTGAGGTTGTATATGAACTGAGAACATTAGGAAAAAAGCCAACCCATGGGAATGTATAAGGGATGCTGGCCTGTGGCACAATTTTACCCCAAAGCCCATAAATGCAAGACTTAGGAAAGTTGTAGTTAATACTTTGGACAAAACTGTGGTGTTAGAAGCCTGCTGGAAGCCAGCCTAGCTTTTGGAAGGTAGCGAGGAATTCTGTTTTCTCCAACATAGTGCAGACTTCTCTTTTGTGAGAAAAACATTTTGTTAAAAACTGAAAAAAACTCAGGATTAAAAATACCGGATGGGTTTAAATTACAGGAAGAAAAGTTTCCATGCTGTCTATGTCTATACTGAGAGTCTAATATATTCATTAGTAAGATTAGCAAAACCAAAGGTTCCACCAGATTCACCCTTCCTCACGATACAAAACTCTTAAGCTACAATAAATAAGGAAAAGAAACTGGGTAAACTATTTTGGGTAGGGACTGTGGTTTTGTTCTGTATTTGTACAGCACCTAGCACAATGGGGTCCTGGTCTGTGATCGGAGCTCTGAGGTAGTATTGTAATACAAATGATAAATAATAAGAGAGAATGCTTAGATGCTATAGATAGTACTTCTTTACAAGGTGAAATTTCCAGTCTAAAACAAATTGTGCTCCTCAAAAGGTGCCTACTCTTAACGGATCTAGGGCCTCATTCATGTCTTATTGAAGTTGATGAAAAGAGTCTTATTGACTTCAGGCCCTTAGAAAAGAAGGATGTTCTTGCGATTATGACACTAGACTAGGATCAGGAGATCTGGGTTTAATTCCTGGTTCTACTACAGCCTTCCTGTGTGACCTTTGGCATTCATTTAATCTGCCTCAGCGCCCCATCTGTACAATGGAGATAGTAATGTTTCTTTCTCCTACCCACTGTCTGTCTTGTCAATTTAGACCAATGGTGGGCATCCCTGCGGTGAACCGCAGCCACTGGGAGCTGCGGGGGGCCATGCCTGCGAACGGTCAAAATCAGCAAAATGTCTCGCGACCCACAATCAGATTACCCTGATGGGCTGCATGCAGCCTGTGGGCCACAGGTTTCCCACCACTGATTTAGACTGAAAGGTCTTCATGGCAGGGTCTGTCTTACTCTGCTTTGTATAGTGCTTAGAAGAATGGGACTCTGATTTCAGATGGGGCCGCTAGGTATTACATAATACACAGATAATATATAATTAAAATAATAAATTAATAATAATAATAAATCTGATTCTGTGACATACTGTGACTTCACTGGGAGCTGAGGCTTCAGTATCAGAGACTAATAAAATGCTTTACCTTATTGTAATCCTATTCCTTGATCATGGTTGTTTATACCAACTATATTTCCAAGGAAAGTGGCATTAATCTTGTCATTTGCAAGCAGCAGGCTATTTTAGACCAGTACTACCCAATGGAAAGATTGAGGTGGGGGAGTCTGGTGGTAGGATATTTGCTGAAAGACAGCTGTGAACAGAAATGGGGCCAGATTTTTCAGAAGCGCTCAGCTCCCATTCAGGTACCAAAATGAAGCGACCAGATTTTCAGAAGTGCCCAGCGTGGTGAGTGCTGATCACTTTTGAAAATCTGTCCATAAGAGACTTAAGGAGAATATCTAGGTTCTGCTCACTTTCAAAAATCCAGCCCTTCTCTAGGTGCCTAAATGGAAGCTGAGCAGTTTTAAAAACTTTGCCCTTATGTTTTTAGCCCATAGATTTCTACTTAATAACTACCAGTATATTAAATTGTAGCACATTGTCTTTTTCTAAAAGAAAACATATGCAAACATAAATTTGATTTCAAAGTTTTATAAGAGGACAATATCCACCTCTTAAAAAATAAATAATAGTCATAGTCGACATAAGAGAGTCAAGTTGTCTCCGTCTGTTTTCTTGGGCAAATGTAAATCAATGAGGGATCCGCAGATGCGTCCGCATGTCTGGCAGACCTGGCCACATGTTTTTGCCACAGCCTGCTTTCTTCGCTCATGCTTCTCTTTGGCCTTTTCTGTTCAGCTGTTCTCAATGGCTTTAACTTCAGACCAACAGGTCTGCCACAATCCTGATCTACCAGCAGCAGCAGCAGCTTCCCATGTGTTCGGGTCGGCGTGGCCAGCTTTTAGGCGGGCTTTGAGAGTGTTCTTGTATTGTTTTCATTGGCCTCCTAGCATATGTACTCCCATTTTCAACTCTCCATAAAATATGGCTTTGGGGAGTCACATATCATCCATATGTACGAGGTGACCAGTCCAGTGAAGTTGCAGGGATTAGGGATTCAACACTAGTCAGGCAGCACTGGACCGGACTTCAGTGTTGATATCCTGTGTGACCACTTGCTGTTACAGATGAGATGCAGACAGTGCATCTGAAAATGCTCAAGTTACATCAAGTGCCTGTTTTAGGGTGTTTTAATAATATACCATTTATGAATCTGAGATTACATTAGCATTTGGTTAGGTTTCACTAAGAAAGTAGCTTGTTATGACCACTAGATGGCATCCTTAGATTATAAAATAAAACAGCTGCCACAAACTGTACAAACAGACGGAAGTAAATTATTTCCAGGCCCAAGCTAATCTGAGTGGAGATTTCAGTAACACCATTTCTTGCTCCCTAATCAAAATAAACGTACTGATCAATAACATTTGCTAGTGATTATGGACTTTAATGAAAGCACAAATTTTGCTTGCACATCCCCCTTTAGGTGGGGATTTTGTTTCTGTTAAGAGTTATATGAGAACTTAATGGTACCATAAGTCGAAATAATGATTCTGGAAAGTTTACAGCAGCCTGGCAGCTGGGTCTGGTTCAGAGATCACAGCTGATTCAGAACTGAGGGAAGTTTTCCCCTAGGCTTCTCCTCATGGAGAATGGATATTACCTTATAACATAAACTGAGTCACCACCATGTAACATATCAGCAAATGAAATTAAAAAAAAAAAAAAAAATCAGCACCCCAGTGGTGCTAAGACAAGAGAACTTGCCAGTGTCTGAATAATATTCAAAACATTCTTTGCAACATGTTAATGAACTACACAACCCATATATCGCCCTTTCAAAAATTTAATCTGACAAATCACAGGCTGCTTCATAGCAGTAAAACTGTGGACATTTATAATTCAAAATATGATGCTTCTCTGCTTTGAACAAGTTGATTAGCAGGACAGTCAAAACATGGAAAATACCATCAGCTGGAAGATGGATGCAAATAAGCGTTTGCTGTATTTCTTTTTACCATTGTGTTATTTGGATTGCAATAGCACCTAGAAGCCCCATGGACCAAACCCCCATTATACTGGGCGCTAGACACACACAGAAATGATATGCAGTCCCTGGCCTAAAAAGCTAACAATCTAAGTATAAAACAGTAGCTAACGGGGGAAGTACAAGGAAACAATGAGATTATGCTATGGTCAGCATGACAGGCAGTGGTTTCAGCACAAGAACTTTAACTTGATTCTGCAAACTTTTACCTTTTTGGTATTCAGAGATTTTCTATTTTCTCTCTTGTCCCACAGTAGACTTCAGATCAAGCCTTTAAAATCATATTATGGCACCAAAATAAATGGCCAGGTTTTCATATGTAGAAAGCACCCTCAGAACATAGATTTAGGTACTGACCTAAGGACTCCAAGTTTGAAAATTCTGGCACAAATTTCTACTTTTTTATCCCCCTGTTGTGAAGATTCCGCTATCACAGTGCATATTAATGTAGTGCTCTCCTATCTCTATCTCAGGGTTTTATACGGCCACCCAACTCCATTGTATGTGAGCACCTTCCCTGTAAAATCAATAGCAAAGTCTCTACTGGACTTAGAATCATAGATTCCAAGGCCAGAAGGGATCATTATCATAATCTAGTCTGACCCTTGTTTAAAACAGGCCATAGAACTTCCCCAAAATAATTCCCAGATCATATCTTTTAGAAAAAACATCCAATCAGTGACGGAAAATCCACCACTACTTTTGTTAAATTATTCCAATAGCTAATTACCCTCACTGTTAAAAATTTACTCCCTATTTCCCATCTGAATTTTTCTAGCTTCAACTTCCAGACACTGAATCATGTTATACCTTTCTCTGCTAGCCAGAAGAGCCCACTATGAAATATTTGTTCCTCATGCAGCTACTTATAGACTGTGATCAAGTCACCCCTTAACCTTCACTTTGTTATGCTAAATAGATTGAGCTCCTAGATTCTATCCCTGTAACACATAGGGCTCTTCTCTGAACCCTCTCCAATTTATCAACATCCTTCTTGAATTGTGGACACCAGAACTGGACACAGCAGTGATAGCACAAGTGTCAAATATGGAGATAAAATAATCTCCCAGGATAGAGTCCCCCATTCTGCAAGTATGGCCTACATTCTTTGTTCCTACATGTATCCATTTACATTTAGCTGTATTAAAACACTTCTTGTTTTCTTGCACCCAGCTTACCAACTGATCCAGATCTCTCAGTACCAGTGACTTGTCCTCCTCATTACTTACCATTACCCCAATTTTTATGTCATCGGAAAACTTTATCAGTGATGATTTTATTTTTTCTTCTAAGTCATAGATATAAATGTTAAATAGCATAGGGCCAAGAACCAATCCCTGCGGTCGAAAGACATCCACTTGATGATGATACCACATTTACAATTACATTTCGAGGCCTATCAGTTGGTCAGCTTTTAATTGATTTAATTGTGCCATGTTAATTTTATATAGTTCTAGTTATTTAATCAAAACGTTGTGCAGTACCAAGTCAAATTATGCAGTGTCTGTCACTTTTCCTTTTTCGGGGTAAAATCTCTGTTTGGGGTAGGATTTGTGTTTTGAGAGAGAGAGAGAGAGAGAGAGAGAGAGAGAGAGAGGTTTTATTAATTAAAGAACTGTTGACACTGCCTGCCTTCTCCAGACAAAAAATGGATCCAAACCTGAAGCCTTTACTTAGCTGAAGTCAATTTGGCAGATTTTGCTCAATAGGTTACAGCATTCCTCCCACATCCCATTAAGTTCAAAGAAAGGTGACCATCAAAGTTTAAGTGGGAGCACAAAAGACAATTCCATGTTTCTCTTTTCTAGAAAAAAAGAATTCAAGAAAATGAAATGCACACTGCCCCTCCAAAAACGAACAAAAAACAAAAAAATCCCCGAAAACAAAACTTACCCGAATGCAACTTTAAGGTTATACAGAATGAATCACAAATATCTGAAAACGCTGATAAATTTCCAAAGTTAATAATCCCTGCTGTCATTTTGCACTTATAATAAGTAGAAGTTTCCATTCTTATTTTTCAGTTAAGAATGTAAATTAATATATTCCCTGTTTATGCTATAGAATTTATATAACTGAAAAATACAGGACATGCAGGATGGTTGTTCCTTCTGTAACCTTAACTTAAAAGTTACTTATGGTTTTCTGATTTTGCTCTCCTCCTTCCTTAATAACAACATTCAGCTCTTTTAGGACCTGGTGCAAAGGCCACTGAAGTCAATGGCAGATTTTGCATTGTCTTTGGATAAGCCTATACAGAGTTTTTCTTCTGTAGATCTCAAAGTGTTTTACAAAGGAAGGTAAGTATCATCAGGCATCCCATTTCAAACTGGAGAACAAAGAGTTACTTGCTTGTAGTTGCCACTAAATCAGGGCAGAACTCAAAATAGAACTTCTGACTCCCAGGGTAGTGCCCCGTCCATTGTCTTCCCGTAAATTTGCACAAACGTAGTGTTTTTGTAAGCACAGTGATTATATAAAGTAGGGAACAGATTAACAAATAAATCTCTTCTCTCTTTTTTCTTTACTATTTGCTTGTCTAATAGCTCAAACCAGCCACATGCGGCTCTTCAGAAGTTAATATGCGGCTCCTTGTATAGGCCTTGACTCCAGGGCTGGAGCTGCAGGCGCCAACTTTCCAATGTTCCGGGGGGTGCTCGCTGCTTAACCCCTGGCTCTGCCACAGGCCCTGCACCCGGTCCACCCCTTCTTGCCCCCTTCCCTTAGCCTGCCATGCCCTCGCTCCCCCCCACCCACCCCAGAGCCTCCTGCATGCCATGAAACAGCTGATTAGGAGGTGCGGGGAAGTAGGGGGAGATGCTGATCGGCGAGGCTGCCGGTGGGCAGGAAGTGCTGGGAGTGGGGGTTGGGGGAAGCTGATGGGGGGCTGCTGACATATTACTGTGGCTCTTTGGCAATGTACATTCATAAATTCTGGCTCCTTCTCAGGCTCAGATTGGCCACCCCGGCTCAGACTATTGATTCCATAGCAAGAAGATTAATCAGGAATATCAGGGGAAAGCAATAGGAGCTTGGATTAGTGGACTGTGATAGCTGATTTCACAAGGAAAACATTTCAAAATATGACAGATTTCAGAGTAGCAGCCGTGTTAGTCTGTATCCGCAAAAAGAACAGGAGTACTTGTGGCACCTTAGAGACTAACAAATTTATTAGAGCCTAAGCTTTCGTGGATACAGAGTCTCTGTATGCATCCGAAGAAGTGGGCTGTAGCCCACGAAAGCTTAGGCTCTAATAAATTTGTTAGTCTCTAAGGTGCCACAAGTACTCCTGTTCTTATTTCAAAATATGTTAACAATGATGCAACTCACAGATTCATAGATTATAATGCCAGAAGAACCACTGTGATTATCTAGTCCAGGGATCGGCAACCTTTGGCATGCTTAGTGGCGGCCAGCACATCCCTCAGCCCATGCCGCTTCCCGCAGCCCTCATTGTCCTGGAACGGCAAACAGCGGCCAGTGGGAACTGTGATTGGCCGAACCTGAGGATGCTGCAGATAAACAAACTGTCTCGGCCCGCCAGCAGATTTCCCTGACAGGCTGCGTGCCAAAGGTTGCCGATCCCTGATCTAGTCTGACCTCCTGTATAACACTTCCCTGGACCCCCTGAATTAATTACTATTTGAACTAGAGAATATCTTTTAGGGAAAAAAAAATGTTGATTTAAAAATTGCCTGTTATGGAGAATCCACAAACCTTAGTAAGTTGCTCCAATGGTTAGGTACAATATTTTTGATTCAGAGTTTCATACACTGAAAGGAAATTCTGCTATTTGAAACAACAGGGCTGAATTCTGCATTTCTAGTACACTCAAAATTCCCTCGGAATTTTAGATGCAGACGGAATACAGGGTAAAGCCAATATTGGCTGCTTTTCTAATGTACATTTTCTGAATGAGGAACAAATAGATACCGCATTAGGATTCTTTAAACTTCAGGAATGAGATTCTCATTGCTTTAAGGTCACATATACATTACAGTCCATTACTGTAAACTTTTTAGGATGTGCCAGAGCAATTAATACACAAGATTAACATAACTACCTGTATAATGTTATAGTGTGTATAGGGAAATGATGCATTTTCTTGCTTGACTTTCTAAAATATTCACACTAATCTGTTTCTAATCAGCAGAACAAGACTTTGACAGCATATAGACTTTAGGTAGACTGTGTAACAAATATTTGAACCTGATTTTGGTGTGGTCCCAGTTGAGTGGGTGTAGTTTATCTCTCTGGAGAAGACACATGCATTGTACACTATCTAATGTGTCTAATGACATCTTCTGTCTTTTATCTCATTGAAATCAAGTCAGGCTTTGCTCTGGCGTGCTTTTAATTAGATATAACAAATTAAGGGACAATTTCTGCAATTCTGGAAAGCAACTGGAATTTTGTCTTACAACTCAGGACAATAGGATTTTGTGCTTCTAAGCAAAAAAGTGTAAAAGTTGCAAAAATGTGCAAAAAGAGTTAAATGCAAAACTGATTTTGTTTCAAGTGACAATGGTAAAGAAGCACAAAATCCTTTTTTTCTAACACTGAACAAGAAATGTTATTAGATAGAGGAGTACTGTCTCCAAAGCTACTCTCTCTCTGATTCCTTATAGAGATTTTACCTGGAAACTTCCCCAATCTCCCTTTTGCCTGGCTTTGTGCTATATTTTAAAAGAAACAACACAGGTATCCTCACAGTTATCAAAAATGCAATATCCCAGCAAATTAATAGGGGGCAGTGTTGTGATGAAAATCTCATCTTTGATGTGACATAAAACACATGGCCGTATACCATGACAATTTTCCTAAGAATACAGGTATAACCCAAGGTTAAAAGGGTGCCAGATTCCAGCACAAGGTTGCAACATTCCTTTTAGTTGAATCCTTTGGGTAATATCAAACGAATATTATTTCCCACATCTCCTCTTAAAATTACTGCAAGTTTGGACTAGATAGGCTATTTCTACCTCAGAAATAGCTGTGCTTCCGTTGTTGGTGATGTTTTTGGTATGAGTAATTTGAAGTGAAAGTAGTAAAACAATGGAAATATTAAGAGTTACCATTAGTAGTACTCCTTTTTATGGAGCCGCCAAACTATAACTTTTGCAAAGCACCCCAATGGCAAGTATTCTATATTTTTAAACTATAATAATTAAGAGTACTAGTATGGGGCAGTTCTACACAGGTGTGGCTCAGGCCCAGGTCTTCAATGATACTTACACACTGAACTCCCATTGATTTCAAGTATTTAGGTACCTAATTCCCATTGAAACTCCCACTGCAGTCAATGGGAGTTAGGTGCCTAAATATATTTGAAGGTCTGGGGCTCAGTGACTTCAGTGGGGATATTCAGGCCCTAGCAATACAAGTTTAGAAATAGTTAAATCTGGAAGATCATTTGCAATATGTATGACTAAAATCAAATTTAAATAGGTTTACTTAGGTCAAAAGAAAAGTTTGTGTATTTCAGCACTTCAATTAAAAATCCTGGTTCAATAAAATGATAGTTCCCGACTTGGCTTTAAAACCGAATATCCCACATTTTAGTGAATTTTATGACAGGTCATCTGACCTGATGGTAAAGTAGCTTGTGATGAAAATTCTATTATGAATGATTAAACTTGTCACAATTTATTGTCAGCATAAGGAAACAGAATAGATGTTTAACTGCAGAGATGTTGTATAAAATGTAAATTTTAGAAAAATTCTGTACAAAACTCTTGGGCCTATTTTCTAAAAAACAAAACAAAAAATCCTCCTATCATCCCATATGCTTTCAATAGTCAAAGTGGCTCTGTAATAAATCACGCAGGCTGATTGACTAAGACCCCAGTGGCTGATAAAACAGGTTAGGCCTATAACTTTTGATATAGCTAATACTTTATGAGCAAGCTGTGATAAATTTACACTAGGTTTTAATGTCTATTTTCTATCTAGGAAAATCCATTCTGATAATGATCCTTCTGGTTTTTCATGCCTGTTCTTGGAATGGGAAAGAGAACAACTGAGTGAAAGAGAGAGCGATAGAAGGATAGAATAAAGAAGTGAAGTGCTAAACAATTTAGCTCAATCTTAGACTATGGGAGAGAAAAGACAATTCAGGTCTTTCTTCAGAACAATAATATGGACTTAAATTTGTAAAGCGTTCAGATACCACTGTGATGGGCACAAAAATAAATGATCAGATATCATGGTGATGGGTTTGAATAGGACAGAACTGAAAACGCACACTTAGAGAGGTAGGTGGATAAAACTTTAAAGTCATTTTGTTCAGCCCATTAGGAAGGATGCTGGATTCCTGTTTAAAAACAATTATAATTGGGAAGATGGTAATCAGTTAAACCAAAATGGGAGTAATATGAAATTTAGAGGGAGGTCTCAAAAGAATGGAGGATTTGGTGGTGTCAGGAAGTCCTTAGGTTACAAAGATGGAAACAAATTTCAAATCCTTCAAAAGAGATTTAAAACAAAAAAAGGAGTTGGGTTAAACTTATGATTTGTTAAAGGCCTTTGGGTAAATGTTCAAAAGCACCTAAGTCCCACTTTAAAAAGTGACTTATGTCCATCTTCTCCATGGTATTAGATGCCTAACTCCCATTGAAATCAATGGGAGTTAGATTCCTAAATACTGTTGAGGATCTGGGCCCTAGTCAAATAGGAGCCTAACTCCCATTGACTTTTAATGAGACGTAGGCACCTAAGTCATTTAAGTGCTTTTGAAAATTTTACTTATTTCCCTGTTTACAACTTCCTTTCCCTCGTTACAAAGCTATATGACAATATATTCGTTCTTCATCTGGGATGAATAAACCCCCCCACCTGGGTTTATACTCTTGCCAGCCAGTGTTGGTGTTGAGGACCAGCCCTTCTGCTGGGCAGATAGTTCTTCAAGCACACACTAGCTTGTCTAGTGAGGTGCCAAATTCAATATTAGATAAAGGGCCCAAGAAAGAAGGAATGGACAAGAAAAACCCCTACTCTCACGTGGAATGAGCCAGAATCGCTTGGTCACGGTGCTCAGGTACACAAGCCTCTCTGGAATATGTTTGGTCAAAGCTGGGTGCCAGCACACAAATATATGTGGCTAAGCCCTCATTCATCCTCTTATTTTCTTAATCTCTTATCTCTTTTATGGCTGCATGCTCCATGTACAGCTAAATGGCTAAAGTCTTCTTAGGTTGAGTAAGTCTTAGCCTGTTTTTTCATACAATACTAATCTTCCTGTTGCCTTATCTCATCCAAAGATTAGCCTTCATTTGTTTTGCTTGGACTGAGCAAGTAGTTCAGCCTTTCACTCTTGCTGCTTTGGTGTCATCCACACAAAGGTTATTTATTAATGGCTACAATGCTTGTTTCTACACTCTCATTGTCCTCCAGACAAATCCACCCCAAACTGTCAACCGTCTGCCACAAATCCAAACAGCTACACTGCATGGTCTCATGAGATGCCCTAAGAATTCATTCTGTTCATTTGCCAAGTGTTATGTCTTCTGTGGTTGCTCCACTGTAGGCCTCAAAGGGGTAAAAAAAATCACTCTAAAACATATTCTTCTAGTGTTTCCCTTCACTATGAATATGAGAGCCCCTTAAATAAAAATATATATAAAACTATTTATACCTTTAAGAACTTTATACACTCAGATGAGTATTGTTTTTTAAATAACATCAAGAATAGGTTCCTTGAGCTACTGTATGACCTTTTAAGAATACAGCATTTCCTCACAACAGTTTGAATGTAGACAATCTGGCTATATTTCTATTGAAAGGATGACTTTTTCCTAGAAAAGTTAATCTGATTCTTAACATAAAACAAATTCCTGGTGAACCTAAAGTTTTTAGGAAACTTTCATACTGCTTAGTAGAAAACAGTGAGATCATTTGTCTATTGATACTAAAACATGATAGGCTCTTAGGAGTCAGATCCTATAAACCATGTATTTGTGGAACATTAATTGACTTCAATGAAAATTCTGCACATGAAGAGCTTCTAGAATGGGACCTCTAAGAATACGTCCACAATGCATTTCAAAATCCACAGCAGCGAGACTCAGAGCCCACGTCTACAGACTCGGGCTTATGGGACTTGTGCTACGGTGCTCTAAACTCAAGCCTGTCAACACAGCTGTTTTTAGTGCCATAGTGGGAGCCCTAGTCTGTAGACCCAAGCTCTGAGACTCATGGGTTTTTAAATGATGTGTAGATGTATCCAAAACTGCTTTTTCCAAGATCCAGGCATGAAATGCAAGTACCTTATGCCCAGGCATGAAGTGCTCAATCAGGACACAATCTGACTCCCATTTCAGACAATAATAAAACTCACATTGACCTTGCAGTTAGAGCAGAATCAAATCTAATTTATTTTCTCAGTTTTGCCTGAGTAAAGACTGAGAACTGCAGGACCGTACTGCTAAGCTCCAGTCCTACAGTTAAGCTCTGTGCAGGTGGACCCCTGTACCTATGCAGAGCTCACTGTGTGATCATGGTCTTGGTTATTAAATGGTTGAAACACAGACAGATGAAGAGTGTGTGAAAGACCCATAATCAACTGTACTTCAGGGGCATGTGTAACACAGTGTAAATCAGTCAAAATATTTTTTCTGGATCTTCTATGTCTATATAGCCACTAAATATGAAGTTATTTGAGCTGTGATGAATGATACTGGGAAGGCACTACAATATGTTAGATTTTGCTGAACAAAAGTAACTTCAAGGATTTTACATGAATTGGAGGGAAATCTCACCAAAATAATGTGTTGAAGTGAAAGGATACGTGACCATAGTAACTGAATATAATCCACTCATGGTACATACCTTTGAAATACTAGGGATAGGCTTTCTGATTTTAGTTCAAGATGATACAGTTTATTAACACCCCTCCTGCTCTGGACAAATTGAGATTTGGTGTTTGAGATAAACAACAAAAAAGCATTAAAATCCACACATTTTGTGCCACTGCAATGTAAACTGCAAACGTCAAGAAAAACAGGACAACACAAAACTATTTCCAGAGTGTTTCTTTCCGGAAAGATATCAAACCAAATCACTTTCCTCATCTTCACGTCTCTTCATAATGACCCCCTGACACATATCTCCTCACCCTTCCTCTAGATTCAGATGTTCCCTCTACTCTCTCTATTCAAGCCTATTCTTACTCATAATATCAGCCCTTCTCCTCTACTGATAGTTGGTCCTTTCTTTGTGGTCCTTGTTAGCTTTGTGAATCAGCCAGCCCACCTCTCTATCTCACTGATTATCTCTTTCAAGAAAAGCTCAAAAATCATCTAATTTACCCTTCCCACAAACACTAGTTGTTGGCCTGTTTCTTGTACCTGTAATTCTTATCAACACCTCTCCTTATCTATTGTCCCCATCTAGTCTAACATCTTTGTACTGTAAGACTGGCAAGCTATGATATCCTACGCTATGCCCAAGAACACCACGTTATAAAATAAATACATGCTGGATTGCATTGTATTTTAGTTTCAAAGGTTTCGATCCTGCAACAAGAGCCTCATGGGCAGCAGTCAATGTTGTTCTGTGGTGGCCTGGTAATGTGCCCATATTAATTGTTTTGTAGGATTGGGGACAAGTTCTGTTGCTGCAATGTTCAGTGTAAAACACGCTTTTCTACTCATAAGCACCTTGTTTGTTTGGTTTACAAGAAGAGACAATTACAACCCCCCTACATTTGACATCTTAAGAAAACTTACAGGTTGCATACACAACAAAAGCCCTCAGTTATAAAACCATTCGGCCTAATAGCATTTCTCTAAAATTCCTGTTGTCAAAATTAAGTCTTTGAAGCTCGCAGTGAAAACTGTCATTTTGGGATACATGGTTCATTTGTGTAAATATTTTGAGCTGAATACATAATTTTGCTTTGAAAGAAAAGAAAACGGACATTACTATTAATATTAAGTGACAATCAATTATCTTTGTAGAACAGTGCATGTAATATAACATTTGCTCGCTTGTCTGAGATACACTTGCTCAAATTAACACTGTCTGGAATGTAATATTAATGTGGGCACCACTGATAGAAGTAAGTCTGACATGCCAAAGGCTGTAAAGAAATACTGACAACACCTAGGAGAGCTGACGAAAGAGACTCAGAAAGATAGTGTGACAGCACCTTGAAGACTGAGACATAAAGTTCATTACCAATTAAAGTTGAGATGAAGGAGGAGCTGGGATCAAAAGGGCACCTGCCTCGTCCTCTCTCAAATTTGTGCCAGTCCAGTTGAAATAGATAATCCTTTAAAGAAAGTCACAGAAAACAGCATAAATACTACATTAAAATAAAATAATAAAAGATTAGCTTTAATGTATTTGTTATCTCTGAACCGAATTGACTTTTTCTGAATGGAGAAAATAAGGTTACCATTGTTCATTAATAAATTTGTTATAAAGAGTCTTTGATTTCCACAAAACACCTTTGCATACAGACTACACTGCAGCATTTATTGAATCAGTGATTCATTTGTATGGGCATAGTGAGGGAAAATGTCCCTACCTCTTCTAAAATTATCTAAATATTCAATAACTATTTAGCAAAGAAATGTATTCATCCTCTCTAGATAGGATGGCATAATACATGTAGCACAGATTTGGGACTTCTGTGTGTCTTCTTTGTACTAGAAAGTTTTAGGAATGAATGAATCTTTGATTAAAACATTCAGAGCATGCGATGTGATTTATGTTGTAGATGTACTCCAAAATTAGTCTTGGAAGAAGATGGGCAATCTAGCTTTCTCGGTTTAAGACTTAACCTGAACTCTTGCTCCTGTAATGTTGCCTCTTTTATCACCTGCATTTTTCTGGGTTTCCAAAAGAGCTTCAGAGAAATGCAATTATTTCACTAAAATGTCAGGTGAGAGCACAGAAGAAAATATTTTTAAAACTATTTATTTATGAAGTTTTAACAAATCTTTGCCATGTAAAGATCAGAGCCAAAACAATGTTCATTACAACAGTGAGCTTTTGCTTAGAGAAACACTAAACAGTAATATAATCCCCAGCTCATTTAACGGGGTGTTACCTTTATTACAAAGTGAGCACCTTTACATTACCCAAGACATGCTGTTTCTGGTGATTTTATAAATTGAGTGAAATCTCTGATTACACATATTTAACAAACTAGGCATGTCTATCAAATGTTAATATTCAAAATTATTGGACAGGTGTGCTGGTTTTTGGTGGGTGACTGTATTTTGTCTGAGTGTTGAATAAATGGTAGATAAATATCTAAGTATGTGATTAGTGCGTTAATTGGAAACCTTTTTTAAAAAATGTATATATTAAACTTTCAAAAATAAGGGGGGAGAGGAGGAGAAAGTACAGTTATGACAATTAGATTGCCAAAATATACATAGTACAATAATCAAGAATTTGTATTATAAATATATATGATACCATGTATTTCAGCAATGCCAGTTCTGTGTCACGGATTCACTCATCAAACAAGTATATGAAACCATATTATTTCTTTCAGCATACTGTATAAATTCAATCCTTCTGCTTGGTGAACTGATCTCAGTTTTAGGTTGGTGGTACACATGTATGTCAAATGTTTGGGTAGATGTAAAACCACACAAAAAAGGAAGCTAAAAAAGTAAAGGTTTTTAAAAGGGTCAGCAAGATGAAAGAACAGGAGGGCAGAAAACAGAGCGATGGGGCGGAGGGAGAGGGAAGAGAGGGTAATGAGAGTGACATTTCGGTTCCCATCCTCTAGAGATCAATCAAGGTCTGTACAAAGTTAGACTAAATCTTTTCAAATTTGTCTAAGGCCCATCTTCTCTGAAATGTTACTCACTCTGTAGTTGCCAGCCAGCCAGGTCTCTCTGCCAAGCTTCTATCCCTGGAAGCAATCTGCTCTTCCATCAAAGCAATATAAGCCATTTGGCTACAAGCACTGCACTATAGAAACAAGCTTTCCATGAGCTGAGAGTTTCCAAGATGTTGGGATATATCCCAAAACACAGTTTGGAAAGTAATTTCTAAGACTGTACCCATCATCGTATTAATCCTCCTATCTACTTCTAGCCTAAAAGACTGGATCTTGGGACGGTCCCAAGACACATGAGCCAGCATGGCTCCAGAAGACCCACATCTCCAGAAGCGGTCTGTGTTGGGAAAACCCAAGCTTTGTAACTTATGTGGAGACCAGTGTGAATTAAATATAATTTTCTGCTGGATCAGCCTTAATCACATATCAACAATAGAGTTTTTAATGTATTGTAAGGCATTTCCCCATTGGCTAGGGCTCAGGTTTATACACAAATTTTTGTTCCAGGCCCAGCACAGATAATCTAAATTAGGGACTGTCACTTGGGCCAGGAACTCTTAAGAGGCTACAGCTGGTCTGGTAAACCTGTGGAGCTCTCTTCACAACAACAGAAACTCTGGATTTCTGGCAGTCCCACTGCCTCTGGATTGAATACATCCTTCAAAAGATGTTTAAGCTGTAGGAAACACCATTTGCACCAGGTAGGTTATACGGTTGTTGGAGTGTTTGCAATGGAAGAAATAGATCCTCTGAGGTCAATTGAGACCCCTACAATTTCCCCTTATCCAGCTATTTTCTCCACATTAATCATTTATTGTCCATTTTCAACTAATTGCCCCAGAAGAAAATATTTTTTTACATTGAACATCTTTCATCCAGCTAGGTTTATTTTAGGGCTCTTGATTAATCACAGTTAACTCGTGATTAACTCAAAAAATTAATCGTGATTAAAAAAATTAATCGTGATTAATCGCAGTTTTAATCACACTGTTAAACAATAGAATACCAATTGAAATGTATTAAATATTTTGGATTTTTTCTACATTTTTAAATATATTGATTTCAATTACAACACAGAATATAAAGTATACTGTGCTCACTTTATATTATTATTTTTATTACAAATATTAGCACTGCAAAAAAGAAACAAAAGAAATACCATTTTTCAATTCATCTCATAAAAGTTCTGTAGTGCAATCTCTTTATCATAAAATTACAATTTATAAATGTAGAATTTTTTTGTTACATAACTTCCCTCAAAAACAAAACAACATAAAACTTTAGAGCCAACAAGTCCTACTTCTTGTTCAGCCATTGCTCAGACACAAACAAGTTTACATTTACGGGAGATAATGCTGCCTGCTCTGTATTATTTATTATTAATTATTATTATTATTATTATTTACAATGTCACCTGAAAGTGAGAACAGGCGTTTGCATGGCACTTTGTAGCCAGCATTGCAAGGTATTTACGTGTCAGATATGCTAAACATTTATATGCCCCTTCATGCTTCAGCCACCATTCCAGAGGACATGCTTCCATGCTGATGAAGCTTGTTAAAAAAATAATGTGTTAATTAAATTTGTGACTGAACAACTTGAGGGAGAATTGTATGTCTCCTGCTCTGTGTTTTTCCTGCATTCTGCCATATATTTCATGTTATAGCAGTCTCGGAGGATGACCCAGCAAATGTTATTCATTTTAAGAACAGTTTCATTGCAGATTTGACAAAGTGCAAAGAAGGTAACAATGTGAGATTTCTAAAAATAGCTACAGCACTGGACCCAAGGTTTAAGAATCTGAAGTGCCATCCAAAATCTGAGAGGGATGAGGCATGGAGCATGCTTTCAGAAGTCTTAAAAGAGCAACACTCCGATGCGGAAACTACAGAACCCAAACCACCAAAAAAGAAAATTAACCTTCTGCTGATGGCATCTGACTTAGATGATGAAAATGAACATGTGTCGGTCCGCTCTGCTTTGGATCATTATTGAGCAGAACCCATCATCAGCATGGACGCATGTCCCATGGAATGGTGGTTGAAGCATGAAGGGACATATGAATCTTCAGCACATCTGGCATGTAAATATCTTGTGACGCCGGCTACAACAGTGCCATGCGAACGCCTGTTCTCACTTTCAGGTGACATTGTAAACAAGAAGCGGCAGCATTATCTCCTGCAAATATAACCAAACTTGTTTGTCTGAGTGATTGGCTGCAGTAGGACCGAGTGGACTTGTAGGCTCTATATATTGTTTTATTTTTGAATGCAGTTATTTTTTGTACATAATTTTACATGTGTAAGTGCAACTTTCATGATAAAGAGATTGCACTACAGTACTTGTATTAGGTGAATTGAAAAATACTATTTCTTTTGTTTTTTACAGTGCAAATATTTGTAATAAAAATAAATATAAAGTGAGCACTGCACACTTTGTATTCTGTGTTTTAATTTAAATGAATATATTTGAAAATGTAGAAAACATCCAAAAATGTGTAAATAAATGGTATCCTATTCTATTTAACAGCATGATTAATCACGGTTAATTTTTTAATCGCTTGACAGTCCTAGTTCATTTAGATGCGGGGGGAAATAATTACAAACCTGCCCATCTAAGGATACTTTAAAGTTGAGATTCACCCAGTGACTAGTACACCAGTGTGACCTCTGCCGAGGGCATCTGCAATTGTGAATCACTGTTAACTACTCTGCCTCAACAAGTGAGTGTGCAACTGCTAAACTGTGTGTCAGCTCCCTGACACACCATCTTGTCTGCTTTGTCAGCAAACTCTTCAGGAATCTGCCAGTCCAAACCTTACTGTGCAGCTAACAATCAGTGAACCCTAATTCCCAAGTTCCCCAAAGACATCTCTCTGCAGTGTCCAGCCCTCTAATTGAACTCAAATACATTAAGTTTGCTGCTCCTTTAAAGAGACAATACACAACAGCTTATTAACGTACTTGGGGTTGACAAACCCTCCACTTCAACCAAAGTGCTGAGATGGTTTGTGTTAAAAGCAAAACAAGTTTATTAACAAAAAAAACCTAGGTTTAAGTGATAACAAGAATAAGGAATAAGGATAGAAATGGCTATAAATAAGCAGAAGTAAAAATATACTTCTAAACCTAAAACTTAACAAACCAGAGTATTTTGTTCAGAAAAGTTTATTAATCATAGACTTTTTTTTCAGCATGGCTGACTGGACATTTATCCAGGACCCAACACACAAAGTTCAAAGCGTGGGGCTTCTTTGACTCCTCAGGAAAAATTAGAGATTTCCCTCCCTTTCTTTTTAGTCCAGTAAACCTTTGAAATGTATTCTTTGAAAAATAAGCCCAATGTTTCTCCCTTCTTCTGGGGTGCAGACACCATGCTGTCTTCTCTCCCACTTGCTAGCTTGATAACTTTGTTTATCTTACATGTAAATGTTCCTTTATTGTCTCTGCCTGATGACCAGCCTGGTCAGACAAGCAAATATACATTCCTTTCTCTAGGTAGATTGGGTTTGTGCACTGCTTGCCAAACACATTTAAAGAACATAATTCTAGCACATATTTATAATTCTTTGAACACAGCCGGTACTTCCACTACTCAATGATTTTCGGGACTAGGGTGTTATCAGTTGGTATATGATACCTTACATGATACCTTTTAGATACAGATTATGCCAACAGTGTGTTAGTGTGGTGAGTATGTCAGGCATGACAAAAGTTGCTGACACAGAGTAGTGAACCATCAATGGGTCTCTGTATCACACTTCTCTCCCTGACATTAATGCAGTAGTCTACTCTGCGGGCATCAGTTCAAAGACCCCCTGAACCCATAGACTTCCCCCTCTTTAACATCCATACTTCACCAAGTGGTTGCTTCACACCCCATTGGATCACCCTGGTCAGTAAAGGGATCTGTCGCCCCTCCCAAAGGTGTGAAACCAAATCTCTTACCCTCTGTGTCTCCTCTGCTCCCAGTAGTTTGTCCTGCTCTCAGTGGAGTACTGGCCCACAGCTATTTACCTAGCTGTACCAATGACTCACTGCACCCAGCAGTTTTTGGCCTCAGAACCATCCAGCTGTGCTTCAATTTCCCTGATCTCAGTAGAGTGGTGGCCCACAACTTTCCTAGCTGTGCCAGAGTCTAACCACTCCCAGCAGATCCTGGGTATGTTTTACCCCTGCCACAGACACACTTAGCACTGACTCAGTTTCTCCAGTGAGGGTTTACCCCCTCGACCACTGAGTCTAGCCATGGCGGGTCTCCCATCTAACTATGTTTATTTAGGTGTGGGTAAAAAAATTACAAAACTGCTCATTTACGGATACTTTAAAATTGAGATTCATCTAACGACTAGAAACCAGTGAAGCTGGAGTCCTTGAAACAAACAACTTTGTTTCAATATAACTATTGATGAGTGCTTTCTTTCTTTACCGGTATGTTTTAGTTAGATAAGAGACTGAACAAAAACCTATGCACAATTTAATTATCCCACTCCACAGGCATACACCACTGATACTTGGAGGGACGTTAAAGACTAGCCTTTCTGCTTTGAAACATGAGCTCTGATTGGTTCCTTCCTGGTGCTGTTTTGAAACATCCCCTTGCTGCTGGATGTGGTTTGAACATAACGGTAACTTGGCACCTCTTTAGTCCCCATCTCCTGCTGCCTGTTCTGTCGCCAGTTTTGAAGAGTGTTGTTTTTTCCAAATCTTCAGTGACACTGGCTCTTTGAAGCTCTAATTATATTTTGCTGCTCTGTGCAAGTTCTTCCATTTTCTTGTGCATCTTGTTCCTTCAACACTTGTATATGAAAAGCTATTTGGGTTGACATGTGCATGAGGAAGGTGGGGAGTGAGAACTCTGTTAGCCTACAGTAATGCTGCCAATCAGTTTAGAATACTGATAGTCCAATGTTAACGTAGAAAAAGAGAGGGAAAGAGAGGAAGGAGATGTGAGGAAAAGACAGAGGGAGACTTTACCACCTCATCCTGTGGCTTGGATTATTCCATCCTGCTGCTGGTCAATTTTCAAGCCACAAGGGAATAGGATTCTTGTGGAACCCTGAATTTCATCCCAAATTTCTTAAACATCACACACCAGTTCGAGTTAAAAAAAAATCAGGATGTTTTGGGTCGACAGTAGACAAGAACAGTAAAGAGAGCAAAACAAAGGGAAAATATACTACTGAAAACCATGAAGAATGCACTAGAGAGTCATTACTGTCCAAAAATGTGATGCAAAGGAAATTCTTCTTAAGAGAATGAGCCTACTTGCTGTTATCTCTGTCTTAACCAGCTACTAAAAATAAAGGTACTAATGAAAAATATTGCCCTCCCCCCACCTGAGTTTCCTCACTGAAGCATTTGTCAGTAAATCAGTTAAACAAAAACCAAAGAATGTGAACAATTTTCAAAGACGAAGGTGAAAAGTAATTAGAGAAATAACTTGTGAGTTCATAGATTTAACATGATCTCCCAGTACTTGTGCTGTCCATTTTTACCCTCTCATGATAAAATAACAATGAAATAGTCAATGAAATCAATGACTGAAAATTTAAAACCGATAAAAGAAACATTCTTCAGTAAATAAGGTGAACAGAAAACAGGGGTGGACACAGAGTTGAAGCAAATTAACATAAACATTTCACACCAATAACTGCAGAAATGTTGTTTACGCTATTTACGCAGCAATACTGTTTTCTGCAATTGATATGGTAGGGTCCATACCTCCTGTTGTGCCATTATTTTGTACACAGAACTGCAACTTAAACAAACTGGATGGGGTGTGGGGTGTATTCATGACAAGACATGGCCCTATTTATGAACATAAACTGTCATTCTTGCTCAAATTTTACTTAGGTAAAGCCCATTAAAAGCAGTAGCTTTTGATCAACTTGGGACACTGAAACCTGGCAGAGAAAAATCTATGTCATGCAAGGAAATAATGTAGGCCACTGCTCTATAGTTATGGATATGTGAAAGTAAACCCAAACCAAGCTAGTCTTATGGGAACATCTTACAGACCGAGGCCACTCTTAACTATTGGTGAATTAGGCAGCTCACTAGGGCAGTAGATTTTGGGGCAGCTGCCTAAAGTGGCAGCTTGACAGAAGGGTAACTGGGCCAAATTTGAATGGTGTTATAAGCCAGCAGGCCAGAGCACCATGCCTCTTACTCAAATTTGGCCCGGCTGCCCCTTCATCAGGCCAAATCAGGGGCAACTGGGCCAAATCTGCCAGCCTAGACCTATGAGGAGGGGGAAGCATATTGAAGTTTTATCTAAGGTGGCAGTTTTAAGCACCCTCTGCCTATAGAATTTGATAAAGATAAACCCAATGGAGTCCCATAGAAATTTAAAAGGGTTCTCTTGAAATTATTCTTAAAATCTATAGAAATTAATAGAAAATTATCTCCTTTTATGATCATTTTTCAAGCAGCCAATAGAAATGAAGAAATAACTATATATCTGCTGTATAATTCCATTGAATGGTATAAATATTCTATTCAAAAGTTCACAGTTTCCATCAGGGAAAATTTACCTGCTATTGCAAACCTTAAATTTGAGCCACATTCTTCAAAAATTGCATTGGATTTACGACCCTTCTAGGAATTGTGGAAGGATTCTGAGTGAACCTGAGATAAATTATTGTTTCACGGTGAAATGAGACAAAACTCAGTGGTTTCTTCTACGTTTCATTGTGCTGGTTCCCTGGACTCGTTTAAACCCGAAGCTCAATGTGAAACAAATGTGACCCAAACCAACAAAACAGGTTCATGCAAAACACTGTAAACTGAAACCATCCATTTCTCCTCAGCACTTTCTACAGTCATTTAGGCCTGGATCCTGCAATGAGACCTATGCAGACAGACCACAGTGCCTGCACAGATCTCTTTGCAGAAATAAGGCCATAATATGCATGGTGCACATTAGGCCATTTAATTTAAAATCAATGAGTGGTTTTAAGGGAGTGCAGTGAAACCTGCATATGGTGAAGCTGTTTTTGCACACAAGACAACTTAGCTCACTGGATTCTTATTATTATCACAGGCAACCAATAAAAAAACAACAACACAAAGATAAACTGACCCATTGAGCCATGTTGACAATCTGAAAACCGTCTATTTTATGGTTCATGGAATATGCAGTGTGCAGGTTAACTGTAGTGAGAATGGTAGGCAATATTTATATTGTCCTGTCATTATCTATGTTTTAACAGCTGGAATTTTTGACTAAGCAATATGGTTTAAATTTACAAGCCATCACTATCAATCAAGGTAGGCAAAAATTTGGATTTCAGTGTAACATGGAGACGTTTTTCAGTTTTGATAGAAAGCAGGACACGTACCACATTAAATGCTAGCAGATGCATGAGCTCATCACAAAAATGGTCTGCAAAATGCAGACAATAACTTTTTCCAAGGGAATTTTCCATTTTAGCCTTCTGGGACAGCACAACAAATACAGCATTTGCATTTCTAACCGTGGAGGTTAGTCATTGAAGATGACTATGTGTCTGTTTCCACATGATGCCAATTTAAATGAAATAAGTGTGACACATTAATAACGTCAAGGGCTAATATTATCACTCTAGCCTTTCTTGCTGTGTGTGTGTGTGACACTGGAATCCTTTAGACTGTCAGACGAAAACTCACACCCTACAGGATAGTACATAGCAATTCAACTTTGTCATTTGTTTTACAGGCATTTTCCAGTAGTTAGGGTAAAAGTCACATAACAACACAGATGGGTGGGTGGAGTTACTAATATCTAAGCCTAGCTTGAAAAAAACAGAGATCAAAGTTTTATGTATAATTTCTATGACTAAAGAAACCCAATGCACACTTGGCTATTACTGAAATAATCATCTTTTGCAAAAATATACTTAGTTTCCAAGAACTGCAGCCATTTTATCTTTAACTAACTCAATGGGAATTAATAATGTTAGAGAATAAAAATATAATGTAAATTATAAATAATAATATAAGAAAAGGAAAATCAGAACTATTAAAGTTGAAAGGCTACATTAAATTGCAGAGTAGAGATTTGCTTTTTCACTTGCCTTTGGTTCTGATTCAACAAAGAATTTTAGGGTGTGCTTAATGTAAAGCATGTGCTTAAATCCATTCCCATTCAGCAAAGCCCTTATGCACATGGTCAGCTTTAAACACTGGCTTAATAAAGGGGCTATGTATAGCTGTTCCTATGAAAGTATATTTATGAGGCAAAATAATTTGATTTTCCTTGTTTGTTTGTTTTTCAGTTTTAAGATTCCGCAAGTGTTTTCTATGTAAGGGGAAAAAATAGCAACGCCCCTAACCCCTGAGATATTAAATAAATAAATGGAGATATCCTATCTCCTAGAACTGACCTTGAAAGGTCATTGAGTCCAGTCCCCTGCCTTCACTGACAGGACCAAGTACTGATTTTGCCCCAGATCCCTAAGTGGCCCCCTCAAGGATTGAACTCACAACCCTGGGTTTAGCAGGCCAATGCTCAAACCACTGAGCTATCTCTCCCCCTCCCATATTGATATGTGTGTTCCTTGAAGATACAGTAAAATGACCCAAACCACATCTCATAGAAGTCAATGGAGAGACTCCTACTGATTCCACTGGGAATGGGCCTAAAATGAGTAACTTGATCTATTAATGGTAATTATCAGCAAAGTTTGGGGTAGGGTATTCGTCCATGTAATACAGGACCTTCAAAATGTTCATGAAAAGGAATGGGAAAGAGGTTGCCATTCCTCTGAAAAGAAGTTTGAGCCATTAGACAGACTGGGAAAAATACCGATTTTAGCACTTTTAGTTAAAAAATATATGTATAAATATGTATCAAACAGTGCAGCTGAAGTCACTTAACTCTTTGCTGCTTTTAACAAGTTAGTAACTTGCGGGGAATTATGCCTCTGTTTGACTAAGAACTCAAGGTAATTTGTATTGCAGACCAGTAATTCGTCCTTGGGGGAAATTACACTTTTAGGCCACCATGACTGTAGGTAGAAATCTGTAACTATGGTTCTTGGCACTTGCTGAATCATTTCACATTCAATCTGACATACTGGGCAAAGTTCACTTCAAGCATGCGTGGTCATAACATTATATTGTCTTTAATTAGCAAATGAAATCATATACAAGAGATGATTTGGTCGATTGGCCTTCTTGTATCAGTGTTTTCATATTGGGGGGATATTTAAATAGTAGTGTGAAAAACATTGAATCATTTTCATCTGCAAAATCAGTCAAAGGGCAAAAATGTAAACCAGGGATGCTGAGGTGATAAATATTCATATATTTGCTTGTGAAAAAGCACGCAGAAACTTTTTGAGGGAACAACCAATGGATAGGATGCTGGTGAGATCTGACTCACGCTCCTCAAGCAGACTTGATTTTTTTTCTGTTCTCGTAACCTTGTAAAGCAGAGGAAATCACATTCTATGATGGCATGTAGAAAGGAGCAAGTGTCTTCTGCTTAGCCCCTTGAATGACTCACATGCTGCTTCTTCCTCTCATGGTGCACAGTCATTCATCCGCGGCCCAATCCAATGGTCACTGAAGTCAATGGGAAGACCTTCATTAGTCTTTGGACCAAGATGACAACGTACAAGGCCTTTGGCCTTATCTCCATTAACCTCAGATATCTTCAGTATTGAGCTAGTGCACTTAAAATAATAATGTGGTCATGTCGGCACTGGCAGCAGTCCAGGCTAGCCACCTGAGTATGTATCTAGGGACTCAGACAGGTTTATATTTGGGAGACTAGCTCATGCCACTGCCTGTGCTGTTGTGGCCATACCACAGGCGCCGACTCTGTGGGTGCTCCGGGGCTCAAGCACCAGGCACCAGGCACACATATGTTCAGTGGCGCTGCAGAACCAATCAGCTATTTGGTGGCTGGCGGGAGGTGCTTGGGGGAGGGCGGAGAGCAGCAAGCAGCAGGCAGGCAGGAGCCTCAGGGAGAGCGTGGAGTGGGGGCAGGAAGACATGGAGAGAGGGTGGAGCCTCAGGGGAAGGGGCGGAGTGGGGGGAGGGTCCTCAGGGTGGAGCGAGCGTGGATCACTCCTGGGGAAAAATAAAATCAGTACCTATGGGCCATACTGCTATTTTTAGCTTGCTAGTGCATTTCTGCCTGCACACACTGAGAAGTAGGCTCCTAGCTGCAGCATAGACATACCCCTTATCTTCTTTTTGGCCTTATTTATCTTTAAGGTTTCTATTAACTGAAGCAGGGTCTTGCAAAATCCCTTGATTCATGGTATAAGGTGTGCACCAATTCAACTTGCATTGAAGTCAATAGTAATCCTTCCAGTGCAACGGAAGTTGTATTGGACCCACTATGCAGCACACAGCATTTTAGGGGGACTCAGCAAGTAGTTTCACATATTGAATTTCTTTTCCTCTAAAATTTATCTTTAAACAAAAACCAAGATAAGACAAGTGTGTTAAAAGAACACTAAGGTTACAAAGATAAGCACTCACAAGTCAGGAAATGCCAAATGCCCCCTTGTAAGTATGCACTACCATACTGTCCTAATAACATGATCACATGCTGTTATTTCCACCGGCCCTCTGCATTTCTCATTTAACACAAAGGTTGGAGATCGCACAGTGAATGACGGGTTCATTCACTGAACAGTGAGGATAAATATAATGGATGAAATTTCTCTTTATATATAGTTACAATGTACATTATATTTAAATTAACATTTTAACGTATTAAAATGTAATTAACATATTTAAAACAATTTCCATGGAGACAATATAATTTTGTGTTGACGGAAAGCCATTATACTTTGCAATAGTTTATATAAAGAGCAGGTGTGTCTGTATCTGAGTGGATGCATATGTATATAATACTCAGATTTATATGAGATGCCAGTAGTACCTTGAAGATGCTGGTGTGTTACAAAAATAATGTGACCTAAAGCACCAAGGAACTTCTGTTGACATATATTACTTATACTTCATCAAGCATGGCAACTGGAAAGACCTTTTTCTTCCTGCAAATAGATATTTTTATGTGATAGGAAAGGTTAAAAGCTGGAGGGCTCCAAAGAAAACTGGTGTCCACAACAGACAACTGGAGTGTTTTTGATGGAACCCATCTCCTCTGTGTTTTCTTTTCGTTTTCTCTTGGGGACTACAACAGAGTTATTAGTGCAAATTGCCTGCGCCCACATGCCATGCTGATCCTAAACCTTCCTTCTTGCAAATATGCATCCTTTATAAACCCTACACCCTAATATATACAGATGTTAAATACACTACGCAGAGGCTTCTTTCAGGATAGGTGTATTAAATGAACTTTGACTCCCACATTTTCTAAAAAAAAAAATTGAAAAATCACAGAGCATGTCTGTATATATCAGCACAGCACCTAGTCAGTGTTTTAATTCAAATACAAGGCTCTGAAATGAACCTGCAACTCTATGACCTTTCATAAGCTGAACATTCCACCTCATCAAGAAAGTATGTGGGGAAAGAGATATACTGTACTGGATGTAGGAAGAAAGGTTTATACTTTAGGTAGCATAACTGAAAGCTGACGATAGGATCAGGTCTGAAAAGACACTTCAAATCATTTAGCCTTCAGTAATGTGCAGAACAATTTAGATTAAACAGTTTCTATATATACAACTATTATATTATACCCAAGAGTATTAGATAAGTATCCTTTTTGTATAAACAAATGACTAAATCTGTACAGTGGGTTAGAATAGTAAAATAAGTTTTCAGACACTGTCAAAGCCTTTAATTAGGAAACCAAAGAACCAAACCATTTAAGATGCTGAAACCACTAGAGAATGAGCTGATGCTCAAAGAAAACCAGGCACACAGGAAGCTCATACAGAGGGCATTTAGGTCCTCATCCTGCATGCACTTAAGCATGTGCATAATTTCACTCACTCCCATTGAAGCCTTCAGAATTACTACTCACTTGAGCAAAAGTGTAGTAAGCAATGCAAGTGCTCAGATAGACAGCATGTTGTTGAGCAACCTTATGTACACCTAGATACATGGAAAGCCACAACAGTTTTAGTTGCAGAACTATTCTAGTTTTAAAACGTATCATCGGCTCATTGAGGGGGAAAAATACCCGGCTGACCTCCTTGCCCAGGTGTCAATGGAATGGCAAGATCTGAAATTCAAAATTATTTTTACTGCCACCCAAGCAGATAACAATGTGAATTCACCATCTAACTTATGGCAAGAAATGTCCATAGAATCATAGGACTGAAAGGGACCTTGAGAGGTCATCCAGTCCTTTCCCCTGCACTCATGGCAGGACTAAGTATTATCTAGACCTTTCCTGACAGGTGTTTGTCTAATCTGCTCTTAAAAATCTCCAATGATAGAGATTCCACAACCTCCCTAGGCAATTTATTCCAGTGCTTAACCACTCTGACAGGAAGTTTTTCCTAATGTTCAACTTAAACCTCCCTTGCTGCAATTTAAGCCCGTTGCTTCTTGTCCTATCTTCAGAGGTTAAGAAGAACAATTTTTCTCCCTCCTCCTTGTAACAACCTTTTATGTACTTGAAAACTGTTACCATGTCTCCTCTCAGTTTTCTCTTTCCCAGACTAAACAAACCCATTTTTTCCATCGTCCCTCATAGATCATGTTTTATCATAGAATCATAGATTTTAAGGTCAGATGGGACCATTATGGTTGTGATAACCATAAAGGGAAGGGTAACAGCCCTCCTGTGTACAATACTATAAAATTCCTCCTGGCCAGAGACTCCAAAATCCTTTTACCTGTAAAGGGTTAAGAAGCTCAGATAACCTGGCTGACACGTGACCCAAAGGACAAAATACTTTCAAATCTTGGTGGGGGGAAGGCTTTTGTTTGTGCTCTTTGTTTTGGTTGTTGTTCGCTCTTGGGACTAAGAGGGACCAGACATCAATCCATGCTCTCCAAATCTTCTGAACAAGTCTCTCATATTTCAAACTTGTAAGTAATAGCCAGGCAAGGCGTGTTAGGTTTATCTTTGTTTTCGCAACTTGTAAATGTTTCTTTTGCTAGAGTGTTTATCTCTGTTTGCTGTAGCTTTGAACTTAAGGCTAGAGGGGGTTCCTCTGGGCTCTTTGAATCTGATTACCCTGTAAGGTTATTTTCCACCTTAATTTTACAGAGATGATTTTTACCTTTCTTTCTTTAATTAAAAGCCTTCTTTTTAAAAACTTGATTGCTTTTTCCTTGTTTTAAGATCCAAGGGATTTTGGATCGGTGTTCACCAGGGAATTGGTGGAGGAATCTCTCAAGGCTACCCAAGGAAGGGAGTTAGCACTTGGGAGTGGTGGCAGCAAAACCAGATCTAAGCTGGTAGTTAAGCTTAAAAGTTTACATGCAGGTCCCCATATCTGTACTCTAAAGTTCAGAGTGGGGAAGGAACCTTAACAATGGTCATCAAGTCTGACCCCCTGCACAATGCAGGCCACAGAATCTCACCCACCCACTCCTGTATCAACCCCCTAACCTATGTCTCAGCTACTGAAGTCCTCAAATCGTGGTTTAAAGACTTCAAGGTGCACAGAATCCTTCAGCAACTGACCTGTGCCCCACGTTGCAGAGGAAGGTGAATCTTCTGCCAATCTGCCCTGGAGGAAAATTCCTTCCTGACCCCAAATGTGGCGATCAGCTAAACCTTGAGCATGTGGGCAAGACTCACCAGCCAGACACCCAGGAAGGAATTCTCTGTAGTAACTCAGATCCATACCATCTGACATTTCCATCACAGGCCATTGGGCATATTTACCACTAATAGTCAAAGATCAATAAATTGTCAAAATTAGGCTATCCCATCATACCATCCCCTCCATAAACTTATCTAGCTTAGTCTTGAAGCCAGATATGTCTTTTGCTCCCACTGCTCCCCTTGGAAGGCTTTCCAGAACTTCACTCCTCTGATGGTTAGAAACCTTCGTCTAATTTAAAGTTTAAACTTCCTGATGGCCAGTTTATATCCATTTGTTTTTGTGTCCACATTGGCACTGAGTTTAAATAATTCCTCTCCCTCCCGGGTATTTATTCCTCTAATATATTTATAGAGAGCAATCATATCTCCCATCAGCCTTCTTTTGGTTAGGCTAAACAAGCCAAGCTCTTTGAGTCTCCTTTCATAAGACAGGTTTTCCATTCCTCGGATCATCCTCCTAGCCCTTCTCAGTACCTATTCCAGTTTGAATTCATCCTTCTTAAACATGGGAGACCAGAACTGGACACAGTATTCCAGATGAGGTCTCACCAGTGCCTTGTATAACGGTACTAACACCTCCTTATCTCTACTGGAAATATCTCGCCTGATGCATCCCAAGACCGCATTAGACCATATCAAATTGGCGGCTCATAGTCATCCTGTGATCAACCAATACTCTGAGGTCCTTCTCCTCCTCTGTTACTTCCAACTGATGCGTCCCCAGCTTATAACAAAAATTCTTGTTATTAATCCCTAAATGCATGGCCTTGCACTTTTCACTATTAAATTTCATCCAATTACTATTACTCCAGTTTACAAGGTCATCCAGATCTTCCTGTCTGATATCCTGGTCCTTCTCTGTATTGGCAATACATCCCAGCTTTGTGTCATCCGTAAACTTTATTAGCACTTTCCCACTTTAAATAAGAATGGTCCCAAAATCGATCCCTGAGGAACTCTACTAGTAACCTCCCTCCAGCCTGACAGTTCACCTTTCTGTACAATCCACTGTAGTCTCCCCTTTAACCAGTTCCTTATCCACCTTTCAATTTTCATATTGATCCCCATCTTTTCCAATTAGGCTAATAATTCCCCATGTGGAATCGTATCAAATGCCTTACTGAAATTGAGGTAAATTAGATCCACTGAGTTTCCTTTGTCTAAAAAATCTGTTACCTTCTCAAAGAAGATCAGGTTGGTTTGGCACAATCTACCTTTTTTAAAACCATGTTGTATTTTGTCCCAATTACCACTGACCTCAATGTCCTTAACTACTTTCTCCTTCAAAAATTTTCCCAAGACCTTGCATACTACAGATGTCAAACTAACAGGCCTGTAGTTACCCGGATCATTTTTTTTTCCTTTAATCATTTTTGTTGCTCTTATCTGGACTTTCTCCTATTTGTCCACATCTTTCCTGAAATATGGCTACCAGAACAACTCAGCTCCAGTTGAGGCCTAATCAGCACGGAATAAAGCGGAAGAATTACTTCTAGTCTCTTGCTTACAACACTCCTGCTAATACATCCCAAAACGATGTTCACTTTTTTTGCAACAGTATTACACTGTTGACTCACATTTAGCTTATGGTCCACTATGACCCCCAGATACCTTTCCACAGTACTCCTTCCTAGGCAGTCATTTCCCATTTTGTATGTGTGCAACTGATAGTTCCTTCCTAAGTGTGGAGTACTTTGCATTTGTCCTTATTTAATTTCATCCTTTTTACTTCAGACCATTTCTCCGGTTTGTCCAGATCATTTTGAATTTTAATCCTATCTTCCAAAGCAGCTGAAACCCCTCCCAGTTAGGTATTTTCTGCAAAATTTATAAGTGTACTCTCTATACCATTATCTAAATCACTAATGAAGATATTGAATAGAACTGGACCCAGAACTATTCCCTGTGGGACCCCACTTGTTATGCCCTTCCAGCATGACTGTGAACCACAGATAACTACTCTTTGGGAACGGATTTCCAACCAGTTTTGCACCCACCTTATGGTAGCTCCATTTAGGTTGCATTTCCCTAGTTTGTTTGAGAAGTCATGCAAGACAGTATCAAAAGCTTTGCTAAAGCCAAGATATACCATGTCTAGCACTGCCCCTCTATCCACAAGGCTTGTTACCCTGTCAAAGAAAGCTACTAGGTTGGTTTGACACAATTTGTTCTTGACAAATCCATGCTGACTGTTACTTATCACCTTATTATCTTCTAGATGTTTGCAAATTGATTGCTTAATTATTTTCTGCATTATTTTTCCAGGTACAGAAGATAAGCTGACTGGTCTGTAATTCCCCAGGTTGTCCTTATTTCCCCTTTTATAGATTGGCACTATATTTGCCTTTTTCCAATCTTCTGGAATCTCTCCTGTCTTCCATGACTTTTCAAAGATAATCACTAATGGCTCAGATATCTGCTCAGTCAGCTCCTTGAATATTCTAGGATGCATTTCATCAGGCCCTAGTGAGTTGAAGACATGGGGATAGCTCAGTGGTTTGAGCATTGGCCTGCTAAACCCAGGGTTCTGAGTTCCCTTCTTGAGGGGGCCACTTAGGGATCTGGGGCAAAATCAGTACTTGGTCCTGTTAGTGAAAGCAGGGGGCTGGACTTGATGACCTTTCAAGGTCCCTTCTGGTTCTAGGAGATAGGATATCTCCATTAACTTAATTTATTTTTTTATCTAACTCGTCTATGTAATTTTTAACTTGTTCTGCAGTAATGTTCTCTGCAGAGCTCCAGTCAGCAAGAAAGAACCTCTGGAGTTGATGAGGTCACAGGCCACACAACTGCCCAAGCCCTGACTTATTTGTTCTACAGTAAATTTATTTCCCTTCTACAATAAAGGAAATCATTCTGTTAAGGCAGGTGTGGGTCCGAGAACTCTTCCTCTGCTACTAGCCTCATTGCGTTGCCAAGCTCTCGCTCTCGTTCTTGTTTAAGGTCTTGGGCCCCATTTTTCTGCTTTCCAGCATCCACTTTAATGCTTCTGATTTAAAGAAGACCTGGGGTAAGAGGAAAACACTTCTGGTGAAGTTAATTCCTATGAAAAGGCCCGTGCACCAACTAAGTGCTAATTACAACTTGTACTGACTCTCTGAACTGCTGTTAATTACTTCTCGGTAACTTAATAAGAGCATTCCTTATAAATCACGGCTTTCTATAGAAAATGCCCAAAGAATATTAGCTCTAAACATATTATGTTTCAAAAAAGCTAAATGCTGGCTAAACTCTACTCCCACTGAAAGCAATGAGAGATTTACCATGAACTTCACTGGCTGCAAAGTTGGCCCAATGCTGAGCACTTTGGAAAGTCCTACCTTTCATGTTCATCTAACTTTATTTTCTCAGAGCAGAGATAGATTTAGAATAAAAAGTAAAGTCCACATAAAGCCAGCTGAAATTTTCTGTTCCTCCTCTATCCAGTATGATGAAGATTATTTTGGGTGTAGTATTTGTTTCCGAGATCTGTTTTCAATCATTTTTGCTATTCAGTGACAGTGAAAAGATCAATGAGAGTGCATTAAATATTATAGATATTAAATCCTCCCTGAAAACTCAGGTGTAATTTTCAGGTCCATTCATTTTATTTTATATTTAAATTGTGCAGAATATTGGGCTCCAATGTAAAAACATGTTTAAAATCTGTAACTGAGTCAGGCTGCTGGCTGGCTTTGCTAAAGGATTAGAAATGTGTGACTTCTGCCAATATTTGTGCCCTAAAGCAGCTGGAAAAAGCGCTCTATGATTTAATACATGTGGAAAACTATAGCAATAGTAACAGTTACACACAGAGAGAGCACAGACATCATCTGAGGATTTCAAAGCCCTTCATTAGGCAATGGTGGCTCCAGGCCAGACTTCTATGGCTTCTTTGAAAAGTAAAACCGGACCAAGCTTTCTCTCCTGCTGGGTGTAGACTGATCCTGTCTTCTCCCCTTCTTGGTAGTGTGAGGTTTGCCTCCACCCCTTGTTAGCGTAATGGGTCTGTCTACATGATATGTAAATCCATTCTCATTGTTTTTCAAAGTGCTTTGCAAATAACTCCCAGGTGGGGAAAACTCTGTTCATTTCTCTAGTGCAGATCTATTTACCAACTCCCCTGGCACGCCTTGTTTAAACACACTTTAGTCATCATTCCAGCATATGTCCATAACTCTTAATACCCATCGCTTACGTGCATCACACACGAATACTAATGATCAGGATCAGGGAGTTATTAGTTTTCAAATGATACCTCAAGCTGTCCTGTTCTGTAACGAGGTGACTACGCTAGTGTGTAAATACAGGGGTGCTTACTGTCACAGAGTTGGGGATTTTTGAAGAACATCGATGAATCTGAATTGTAGAAGTGCCTTACATCTTAAATTACATTGTTGGCAAAGGTCTTTGACATTTTTCATCTGCAATTTTATTATTGCAGTAGTGCCTAGAGAGCCCTAAACTGGAATTGGGCTTCGTTGCTCAGATAGCGAGAGAGAGACCATCCTTGCCCCCAAAAGCTTAATCTAAATCCGTAAGACAGTCTAAGGATGGGAGGGGAAAATAGAGGCACAGAGAAGTGACTTGCCCAAGCTCCCGTGTTGGGTTATTGGCATAGCTGGGAAGGGAACCCAGATCTCGCCTGGTTCCTAGTGCTGTCCATTAACCACGAGATGATGCACCGAAGGATGTAACCGTTCTGCCATTCTAGATATACAACTGAGCACAACGTTTTGTTTGGTTGCCAAGTAACTCTTAGTGGGCTTCTCTTTCCCGTGTCTCTCTTAGGCTCTTGGGTCTCATGGCAGCTGCACCACAGAAGTCGAGAAGGAGACCCAGGTGAAGATGAGCGCAATCCAGGGCAACTTCCAGACGAACAGGGAGGAAGTGCTGAATAACCTGCTGAAGTTTGTGTATGACATCAAACCGGAAATCCATGTGAATTACCGCATCAATGGCTAGGGGAGGAGGCAGGAATGGGCCTGTGGAAGTGTTAGCAGTAACAGCTATGCTTCAGATGAAGTGTCCAGCCCTTAGTCATGCTATAGCTCTGTGTGCTTCTTGTAGAGGTGTTACATTATTTCAGTAAGTTGTAGGCCCCTCTATCTTGGCGAGACTCTAGTTAACCTTTATATGGATTCAGAGCTTATCCAAAGATTTCATGGCCATGTCTCAAATATGCATTGTGTGATCTAGGTATCAAGGGGAACATTAACATTCTGTGCTTCTTGGTGGGTATTAAAAAAAGCGGTTTTCTTTGCTCAGAAAAGGGGTGTGAGATGCAGGACAGGTTTAAATGGCAAGCCTGTGAGTCTGTACCTATTAGAAAACACAGATCTGATGTCCTCCTAGAGTGGAGTTTGTCACTGTAGTGGTGTTGGTAACATTAAAATAGGGTTAAGCCCAGTCTAGGGGGGAAAAAAAAAAAGTCTGGGTGTGCACTACTGGCTAGTAGTCGTCAGGAGCTTGTGAATTACTGTCTTAAGACCCTCTATATATTCTACTGTTAACTTGAATTAGAAGCCTGGCACTATGATATTTGAAAGTAAAGAATTTATTTAACTCTGGAGTCTCTTCAGTTGTTTCTTCTTTTTCTCCCCCCTCCGCCCCCAGCCTTTTACTTACTCTCTGTTACAGTAGCACCTAGTTGCTGTGTACACACAGGGGTCCCTGCCCTGAGGAGCTAACAATCTAAATAAACAAGACAGATAGAGGGTTGGAGGAGAAACATCCTAAGGAGATGAAGCAACTTGCCTGAGCTCACACAGCAGGTCAGGGACAGAGCCTGGAATAAAACCCATGTTTCCACTAGACCACTATGCACCAGTGTCTCCCCCCTCCCCCCCCAAAATGCCTGGAAAAAGTGTTTATTCCGTGATCACTTGGCAAAATGGAAGCTAGTCATTGTTTCCCAGGGTAGTCTGGTAGTCAGACACATGAATGCACTAATTAGCCCCCCTTCATACTCCGTACTGATCTCTGCTGTACTGTAATACCGAGGTCATACTGGTTTAGGCAGCATCCTTCTGGTTTTTAAGGCCCGGCTTGACAAAGCCCTGGCTGGGATGATTTAGTTGGGAATTGGTCCTGCTTTGAGCAGGGGGTTGGACTAGATGACCTCCTGAGGTCCCTTCCAACCCTTATATTCTATGATTCTATGATTCTATGATTCTTCTAGGAGGGACACAGGTGTGGCCAATAGCTGTACACATCCTCTATAGGGAGCAATGGTGTGGAAGGGCCCTGGTAATGGAAATTGTGCACTTAAAGGGCACAAATGTGAATGCTGCCATTTTGGCCAATACCAGAGACCTCCAGAGCTAAAAGGACTTTACAGCTTGAGCTACAGAGCCAGGTTCTCTAGTGGTACCAGACTCATATCTTCTGTGGACCAGGCCTTGACGAGGGAAACTAAATACACAGTAATCAGTGGTTACACAAGGAGGCAGGGCTGGCCTTACCATGAGGCGAACTGAGGCGGCCACCTCAGGTGCCAGACTATGGGGGGCGCCACTAGGACCCAAAGTGTAGAAAGTTGTGTCTGCTGCTGGTGCATATGTATTCTCTCTGCTCTAGATGCACAAAGATGGTGGAGTGCTGGAGGAAGGAGGAGACATAACAGACAAGCAGGAGAAAAGGTGAGAGGGAATAACAGAGAGCAGCAGGAGCTGCAGGGAAAGAGAGGAGGAGGAGCCTCTTATGTACCTCTCTAGCACCCCCAGGAGCCTGGACTGATTAACACCAGCTTCTCAGGGCGCTTCCTGTTTCCTGCTGCTTCCCTGAACCCACTTGAGGAGAACAGGCAGTCAACTGAAGTAGTAGGAGCCAGTTAGACCCTTAAGATGCTGATATCTTCCCTCACTCAGGCTCTGCTACCAGCCTGCTTTGTCCCCTTCAACTGAGTGTTGAGAGCCACTATAGCTGGCTCAGAACAGCAGTCATGAGTGAAAGAAGAAAACGCCCCTCTGGGGCAGCATTCAGAAAAAGAAAGAAAGCAAAGGAAGCTTTTCTATCTAAGCAGGAAGGAGCTCTCCTGAGATACATAGACACAAATGTTCAGGTTGAGCCTTCCGGCCCCAGTGAGGATGTGAGTGGTGAGGAGAAGCCTGATCTTCCGTTTAGAGTGCAGGTTACCTGGCAGCTACTGCAGCATCCGTATCTCCATCTCAAATGGATGTAACCATGCACAGTCCTGAAGAAAAGTGTAGATCAGAGAAGAGTGTTGTGGAGGCGCAAGAAACAGCTGCTGCTGAGTTTAGTTCCTTAAGTCTAGATGATCCAGGACTGTGGACCCACTTGAGCAGTAGCCTGAGGGACTTCCTTGTACTGCATGGGCCACAGCAAGTGAAAAACTTCATGTTCCCCAAAGACAATGAAAATAGAAGTTTCCATCCAACGCATTACTGGTGTAAAATCCCCAATGGTGACAAAGTGGAGAGGCCATGGCTTATGTACTCAAAAACCCAGAATGCTGCATACTGTTTTTGTTGCAAACTCTTCCAGTCTAATGTTCCAGCCACACTGGGTTCTACAGGAACAAAGGACTGGAAAAACCTGGCTAGAAATCTGGCATGCCATGAGAAGGCAGCAAATCACCAGAGAGCATTCCATAGGTGGAAAGAGCTTGAGATGAGACTAAGCTTTAACGCCGCCATAGATAATCAGCATCAAGAGAAGATTGCATCAGAGTCTCTTTACTGGCAAAATGTTCTGAAAAGGCTCATTGCCATTGTGAGAATGCTTGCTACCCAAAGCCTAGCACTGCATGGCACTTCAGATCAGCTGTATGTGCCAAACAATGGAAACTTCCTTAAAATTGTGGAATTGATGGCTGAGTTTGATGCTGTACTCCAGAAGCATCTAAGAAGAGTCACCACCCAAGAAATGTACACACACCACTATGTGACAAAGTTACTCCTCTGCCTTGATGCGTCCTGCACCTATTGGTGGATTTGCTCGCCTCAGAGATTCACGGCAGCCCTCACTTTGGCCACTTTTGCTAGTGGCTCAGACCTGCTGTTCACTCAGCTAACCTCATCACTGGCCAGCATGGGGAAAAGGAAGGAGAACAATTCCCGCAGTCTCTGCTGATCCACCTAGTGGGTTGGGGTACAGGCCAGGGACCTTCCCCTCAGCTGGGACCCACAGCCCAGGTCAATTCGTCCTGTATCCAATAGGGAGATGGGGGGATGAAGGGGGGAACGCGGGTCTGTCCTCTACTCCGGGTTCCAGCCCAGGGCCCTGTGGATCACAGCTGTCTACAGTGTTTCGTGTAACACCTGTGTGACAGCTACAACTCCCTGGGCTACTTCCCCATGGCTTCCTCCCAACATCTTCTGTATCCTCACCACAGGACCTTCCTCCTGATGCCAGATGGTGTTTGTATTCCTCAGTCCTCCAGCAGCACGCCCTCTCACTCTCAGCTCCTTGAGTGCCCCTCACTGACTGAAGTGAGGTCCTTTTTAAACCAGGTGCCCTGATTAGCCTGCCTGTCTTAATGGATTCTAGCAGCTTCTCAATTGGCTCCAGGTGTCCTAATTAGCCTGCCTGCCTTAATTGGTTCCAGCAAGTTCCTGATTGTTCTGGAACCACCCCTGTTACCTTACCCAGGGAAAAGGGACCTGCTTAATCAGAGGCTAATATATCTGCCTTCTATCACTCTCCTGTACCCATCTGGCCCGACCCTGTCACATACCCCTCCTCCCCCGCTCCCACGGGGTTGGGCAACTTGGGACGTCAGGCAGTATACCCGTGACAAGCCATCTGCATTGCCATGGTGACTTCCAGCCCAGTGTTATATGGTGAATTGAAAAGGTTGTAGGGACAGGAACCATCTGGTCACCCTTGCGTTATTCTCTTTATTTCACTGCATCCACTGGAGGGGTACATGGTTGGACACAAGGGTAAACTGTTGTCTCAGCAGGTAATAGCGTAGTGTTTCCATGGCCCATTTCAAAGCAAGGCACTCTCTCTCAACCACTACATACTTCTGATCTTTCGGAAGAAGTTTCCTGCTGAGGTAGAGGATCGGGTGTTCTTTGTCTCCGACCATCTGTGATAGGACAGCTCCCAATCCTACTTCAGATGCATCTGTTTGTAAAATGAACTCTTTGTTGAAGTCCGGGGCTATAAGCATGGGGTTACTGCAAAGGGCTGTCTGTAGAACTGTGAATGCTTTCTCTGTGGCATCTGTCCACTTCACCATGTCTGGACCCCGGGCTTTTATCAGGTCCATCAGGGGGACTTGCTCTGGTGGCGAAATGGGGAGTAAATTGCCCGAAGTACCCCATGACACCAGGAATGCCCGGACTTGCTTTTTCCAATTTGGCCGCAGTTCAAATCTTTGCAACCAAGAAGGCATGGAAAGCACCACTTTGATTATTCAAACAGAAAAAAATGCCAGTGTTTACTATGCAGACAAGAAAAGTTACATAAAGTTAAGTGTTACTTATAATTTTGGAACAAGGCATTTTAAGTTGTTAGTTCTCCTTTATTGGGGTAGGTAGCAGAGCAGTACGATGAGAGGAGTAGAACAGGAAGAAGGCAGAATTGAGACCTTTCATAGTTTTGGCCCAAATGAAGGGGCATGTGGGTGTCATTTGAGCTCCCCGCCTCAGGTGCCAAAATGTTGTGGGCCGGCCCTGCAAGGAGGGGAAGAATTTGAAGGGGAAGTGCTCTTCTGCTCCATGGAGCAGGACCCAGACACCTGAGGGCTCCCTTTGCAGTTGCAGCAGCACACAAGATGCACCTGGAACTGGGGGAGTCTGGAGAAAGGATGTGAAGTGGACCTAATGCCATCTGGATTACTCCAATAATTTCCCCTTTGTGAGGTGATATGTGAGGGCTGCAGAAACTACTTCACTCATTAAGCCGGAGTAGCCTTTTTGGAGGGCTCTGTTATCACACAGAAAATAACCAACAGCAAAAGAAATATAGGAAAACACAACTTGAGTCCATAGAAAGAGCAACGGCATCAGGTGAATCGGGAGAGGGCTGTCAAAGGAGATCAATAACTGGGACATCATTACCTTAGGTATTATTGGAAATAAGTTCTAAAGTTGAAATTTGCCAGGTGCAGAGGTCCAGCACAAGGCCCTATTGCACCACTTTTAGAGCCTGCTTTTAGAGCTTAAGTGGGACTTAAGGTATAGACCTTGTGCGGGTCCTCTACATAAGAGAGAATGTCAATCTAAGTGACCAAGGTGTGATCTATTCCTGTTTCCACTGAAGTCAATGACAAAGCTCCCAAGATGAGGCCCTCCAATAACATGAACCATTTCCACCAAACAAAATCCTATTTTAAGTGAGATGGATGCAGAGGATGACCATCACAGAGCCCCATCTTGTTCTTGTTACTGAGGGCTGCATCTGAAGCAGGTGCTATATCTGGAGAAAGGTAACAAACCATGCGGGTAGGGTTGGGCGGGGGATGGGGAAGGTGCATGTGTGTGAAATGAAAAGTAATTTCCCAGGAGCACCCAGGATTAAAACAGGTCTAGTCGATCTTTCGAACCATTGGCTGCTGAATGAATATGAGCAGAATGAGGAGCTTATGCACTTGAAGATTGATAACTTCTGTGGGGAAAAAGAGGTCACTTTATCAAATTGCAAAACGATCACCTAAAATCAATGATGCTTCCATACTTGCTGTTTTTAATTATTACAGCTGGGATTCTGCCACCCTTATGCCTGTTATGTAGCAACTTTACTCCACAACCAGTCCCATTGACTTCAATGGGAGACCTCTCAGGGAAAGTCACTATTCACCTTAAGTAATGGTAGCAGAATCCAGCCATACATATGATAAATTCTGTACATTGCAGAGTATTTTACTTATTTCTGTCAAATTACAACACAGGTGGAATCTTCCTTACTCTTTTTTCACACTCCTCACCTAAATAGCTTGGTTACCTTTAAACTTAGAACGTAGCCGCATTTAAGCAATGCACAATGATGATGCTTACCTGGCATCACTTTACATACATGAATTCATGACATCAGATTAAAACATCCATAAATATAATGACTAGGTTTACATGAACTATGGATGGGAAAGACTGGAGAAAATAAACAATTTCATAGTATTTAGTGCTGCAGATTTGAGTCCATAACTGAATTTTCTTGATAAACACTCAGAGCCTTAATTGATGGCTTTCCGACTGGGCTGGCTCCTTATCCAGGCAATGAGAGAGAGACGCTGTGTCTCTGAGCCAATATTTTCAGGGTAAGAATTTGTCACACATTCTATCTAGTGAAGGGCTGACCACCACCCACTTCTGTTTGATCAGTGAAACCAGATGTTCCAGCTCCTTAATCCCCTGCTTGTTGAGAACCGAGATGAGGTAAGAGGAAAAAGGTATACAGAAGAAATAATTGAGCAGAGCTATGCTTGTTTAGATTGCAAAATGATATGTCAGAAATGCTATCTGAATAATAAAAATAAATATTGACACAATTTTATTTTTTTAAACGAATAGATCAAGTTGAAAGGCGATGACAACAATATGAATTACTGATCAGGAAGGCAAAGACAATCCATTTAACATTAAAACTGAGACATGTTTTAAACACACTTTCACGGCTCACACATCAGATCAATTCCATTCGTTCAAGTGGAAAGAGGTGAACGCGTTTTGCCTAATTCTGAAACCATGCTAACAATGTTAGCTCAAAAGCACAGTAGATGGTTGAATGTTACTGTGTTCATGCTCCACTTACGAGAAAATGTGAACAAAGGAAAAAGATAAGGGGTTGGGGGAGGGATAGCTCAGTGGTTTGAGCATTGGCCTGCTAAACACAGGGTTGTGAGTTCAATCTTTGAGGGGGCCACTTGGGGATCTGGGGCAAAATCAGTACTTGGTCCTGCTAGTGAAGGCAGGGGGCTGGACTCAATGACCTTTCAAGGTCCCTTCCAGTTCTAGGAGATGGAATATCTCCTATAATTATAAAGAAATCCAGTGAAAACATTAGGTGAAATATGGAGCAAAAAGTGGGCAAATACACATTCAGAGAGACTCCCGCCTGGTTTCACTGAGCCTGCCCACATCTCTTGCTTATGTAATGCTCATTCCTTTCCAACAGGCCCTAAAGATTCATAATTTGGAATGGTTCTTCCTCCCCTAGAACTCTGACATGCAGTATCCCTCAAGGCTAATTTTAAAGGCAATAGCTTAGTAACCTATGCATCAGGTTTGAAGTACCTACTATAGACTCCCTAGAACCACAGTTCATACTGTGGAAGGAAGGACTTAGCCTTTCAGTCCTCTGAGGCTGATACATGCAGTTCCATGTAGTTTACTGAGTTGGGGCTCTTTTATAGGAGGCATTTAAAAGTGAGGTTCTGTCTGGTCAGTGTAGACATTAAAGTTTTTTTTACAGAAAGTGCCGCAAAGGATTTAACCCATTGTCCCTCACCACAGTTTCCGTTCTCCCTACATGCAATGACACCCAGTTGTTTGTCTGGCTGATGCTCTCTGCTCCAGATGATGGCTGCCTCTCACTGTGGCTATATGTATATAATTTGTGAAGGGTCTGAGAGTAAGATTATGGTCCAGATTGTTTTCCCTTCTGTATTTCTCCTCACACTGGTGGTCATATGTTACCTTAGTAATTTACTGCACCCCTTTAGGGCAATGGACAGATTTAAAATAAAAATTAATACATATATTTTGACCAAGGACAACAGGTAGGGAGGCCAATCTGGGCATATCTATGCTACTTATTCAATAAGCCAGTAGAGGTGCCTTGGAACAATGCAAAACCTCTTCCGCCCTCCCCACCTTTGCTGGTCCTGTGAATAGACCACTTATGAGGACCAAAAATCATTATTTCACTTTTCCTTAACCAAATTCTTAGGTTATCCCCTAATCAAATTATGAGCTCATCCCAATGAACCTAAAATATTCTGCATATATATATGGAGTGGTTGTTCACCTGTGGGTGGTATGGTGTTTTTGTCTTTTATCATTTTTCTGTGTGAATCCATTTGAGAGTGTAGTGATTGTCTACTTCCACCCACAGAGTTGTTATTGGGGTATTTAGTGCACTGGGTGAGACATGCCATATGTTGTGATAGGCATGTATAGGACCTATGGATCGTGAAAGGTGTATTATGGAGGGTGTTGATCATCCTAGCAGTGAAGATATGTCTGCAGGTTTTGCATCTGTTGTTTTGGCAGGTTCTGGTGCCACTTGAGTTGGTGGGTCCTGGTCTGTGGGGAGCTTGTTTCAGATGATGAGCTTGGAGGCATCCGAAAACAGAAGGCTTGAATGCAGAAGAGGGTGTGTGGGAAAGATTTATTTAGAATGTGGTCCCCATCGAGTATGGATTGTAATTGTTTAATGATACCCTGTATGGGTTCCAGTGTGGGGTGGTAGGTGACAACTAAGGGTGTGCGGTTGGAGGTTTTTTAGTTCCACATTGAATCATGGTCTCTCGGGGTACTTGGGTGCACCGTTCCACGATGCAATCTACTTCTCTGGTGGAATGCCCTTGTTTGATGAAGGTCGTTTGAAGTGTGTTACAGTATGTATCCTGGACTTTCTCCTCAGAGCATATTCTGTGGTAGCTGGGTGCCTGGCTGTAGATAACAAATTTCTTGGTTACTAGATCTGTGAAGGTAAGTGTGGTGATCCGTGGGTTTCTTGTAGGTAGTACTCTGTAGAATTTCATTGCTGAAGTTGATCATCGTGTCCAGGAAGTTAATACTCCTACAGGAGAGTTCTAGGGAGAATTTGATGGATGGGCAGTGGTTGTTGAAGTTGTGGTGGAAATCTATGAAGCAGTTTAGGCCGTCTGTCCACAAAGATGAAAATATCATTGATGTATCTCAGGTATATAATTGGTTTTGTAGGGCATTTGTCCTGAAATTCTTCCTCAAGGTGGCCTATGAAGACATTGGAATATTGGAGAGACATCCTAGTACCCAGGGTTTGGACAAAATGTTTGTTGTTGAATGTAAAATTGTTATGGGTGAGGATGAAATGGATGAGTTTGGCAATGTGTTTGGGTTGGAGATCTGAGTGTTGTCCATTGTTTTGAAGATAATGGAGGCAGGCAGCTATGACATCATTATAAGGGATGCTGGTGTATAGGCAAATGACAGCCAAGGAAATTTTCTTCTCCTTCCCTCACCTTTTGAATCTGGTATTGAGGGCGTCTCCCAGGCTAATTATTGGGGAGCGGTGTCTGGGAGGTATGCCTGTTCAACTTTTCACAGAACCCTAGCAGAGCAGGGGACTTCTCTGATTGCTCTTTCCTTGGAAGGAAAGAATTGATTTTAGGCACAATGGATTCCTGTTCTTTTCTCTCCAGCAGCCAAGTACAAATCTTCTTTGACTTGTTTGGCCCTTTTGACATTCAGAAGCGTTTAACAAAGTCAGAAATAATTAACTTTCTTATTATGTAACATATTTGTTGGAAGACAGCTAGTCGGATCTTCCTTTGCAGACATCATCTCATCCACTGTATCTCTTGAAAGGGACAGCTAAATCAGTATTCCAGCTTTTCTTTTTCTAATGCAGTCATTTGTTTTTTAAAAAGCAGTTAATGTTAAGGCAATTTGTCTCAACGTTTATATTTGGGAAACCAACATGCATCAGAGCCAAAGTAATAAAGCTATTCTAAAAAGGAAAAAAGCTGTATGTTCCTATTAATGAATGTAATTCTATGTTTTTGGAAAGGTAATTGCTGGTACCAGCTTTGCTAAGCAGCCTGGAATTATAAAGCACTGTCAATTAAACCATTATTATAATTTGATCACTACATTCATCTGTTATGTATTTCATCTTTGAATAGGGAATATGGCTTGTCCTTGAATTTATAATTAATTTAATTTAGAAATAAATGCAATTGGTTTCAGAGTAGCAGCCGTGTTAGTCTGTATCCGCAAAAAGAACAGGAGTACTTGTGGCACCTTAGAGACTAACAAATTTATTAGAGCATAAGCTTTCGTGGACTACAGCCCACTTCTTCGGATGCATATAGAATGTAACATATATTGAGGAGATATATATACACACATACAGAGAGCATGAACAGGTGGGAGTTGTCTTACCAACTCTGAGAGGCCAAATAAGTAGGAGAAAAAAACTTTCTTTGATGGTATAACCCAAGCTAGAGGCAGAGTATAATAAATGTTGCATATTACCTAATATGTTTCAGTGTGTTTAAAGTTTATTATTTTATATTAAAACCAACAGAGCAGTGTCATGATATACTATTTTTATAAAATTCACAAAACTTTGATGAAAGAAACACCAGAGCATATGTATTACATCACTGTAGATTTCCTCCTCAAGGATTCCAAAGCATCTCGCAATTATTACATAAGAAGTTATGACCAAGATTTTCTAAAGTGCATAAAGTTTTGAGTGTCCAGACTGAGCAACTTAAAGGGTCTCGATTATCAGAAAGTGCTGAAAAGCCATCCTCTGAAAAGCCATTTACAGTGTCTCAAGTTGGACAACTAAATCACTGATATTTTTGTAGATGGAAATTTGCTTCTGGCTTCACTAGGCATTGGAGGAGCTCAGTGTTCCACCAGATGCAGCCAAAAGCTGTTTTTGAATGGGAAAATTATGAATTTATATCTGGGTAAACATTCAGGATTTTTCCCAGGAGGCAGAATTTTGCCATTTTTTATCAGTATAAGATGGAGTGGGGAAGACACAAATTTGCCCTGAATGAAATCAGGGAGTTTTGGTACAAATAATGTAATTTATTGGGTCAAGGTATATCAGCCAACACAATAGGGAATTGATCCTGAATGACTGAATGATCCTGAATTGACTACTGAAATACAAATTAATACTAATTAAATGGCAAAAAATCTTTGTTAACGCAGAGTTAAGGTTGCCCACTGTTAGCTCATGCCCTTCCAGAATGTTGAGATCAGCAAAACTCAAACTTCTGAAAACCAGGAAATACAGATGTAACGTAAATGCCAACACAACTTTAATTCTGCCCTCTCTTTGCTGGCAATAACCACTGGGAATTATCTGCATGCACTCTAGTTCCATTCACGGTGTTAGGTAGAGATGTATTGAATAGTGGATGAATGAATTGGAGAGCTTAGAATAACTGTGATTGTGATATGGGGAGATTTGTGTCTGAGTCCCCTCTCCCCTATGTATTATCAAGGAAGGAGGTGCATATGGAATTTGAGGTTCCATTCTGCATCATTTCAATACAGAATGGTGAAGGTTGTGTCAAAAGTAGGATACTGGGTTCTTCTTCCCAAGGGTATTGTCAGTAGTAAGGTGGGATATCAGAGCAGTCTGTGTATTCAATGATGTGTAGGAGAAAGTATAGGCTTAGAGTGGTATCCTGTGTGCAAGGGTAAAGGGATTGTAAAAGTATATGAAAAGGTTGTTAAATTTTACAAGTAAGGTATTCTGTCAGGAGAGTAGGCTCAGTGTTTGAGCATACAACAAGAGCAGTTCACAAACAGTGAAAAGGCAGAGTGGGCATGTCTGTGTTATGGGCATTGTGGGGCACTATTCAAAGAGGGCAGAGTTAAAGTTGCATGCGTGTTTACCTTAACTCTGTATTTAAGTTTGAGTTGTGCTGAACTCAGCATTCTGGTAGGGCATAAGCTACTGTTGGGCACCCTTAACTCTGTGTTAACAACGTTTTTTCCATTTAATGTCCTAGTTTTTTAAACAGAAAAAGAAATGTATGTTGGTAGTAGTTAACGGTAATTTAGGCAGCTATAGTTCTCACCTAGGATTGCAGATGACATGTTACTCTGGCTAAGTAATAATTGAAGGACCTAGCTTTTACACAGTGCTTTTCATCTGTAGATGAACAGCATTATTCACACTTTACAGATGGGAAACTGAAGCACAGAGAGGTTAAATGACTTGTACAAGGTCACCCAGCAGACCAGAGGAAGTGCTAAGAATGGTCTTTCCACTAGACCACAAGGTTGCTTATGATTCCGCTCCCCTCCCCCCTTGTACACTTTTGTTATAGTAGAATGGGGGAAATGGTCATGCTTTGAAATGTTTGCAATGTGTAGCTGCTAACAGGTCTGGTGAGATAAATCTCATCCATGGTCTATGTCCCCAGACCTTGACAGTTTTATTACATGGTTGTTACAGTAACTCCAAGCATGTGAGAGAACACTGGTGTCTCTCTCTCCTTCTCCTGCGGCATGTAGCCCCATCCACCAACATTTCCAGCTCCCCCTCCCCTTAAGACAGTAGTTGACACTGTAGAAACCATTAACATATAAAAAGTTGCTCATTGCTTGCCCTGAATATATCACAGGCAGCAGCTTACTGGAGGGCTGGATGCTACCCTGTAGTTATGTAGCCTGAGCTCCATGCTGAGCTGGGCTCCTCACTCCCACAAGCAACCTCCAGCTGGGACTCCTGCTTCAGCCAGGTTTCCTCAGTCATGCCCCAGGTCCACCCAATCTGCCTCTTCTCCAACCTGGCCCCTCCCCCACACACTCTGGCCAGTTCTCCACTCCACACAGGACTGATGTCTATCAACTATTCATTTTCCTGGATTTCAAATGTTCAAATGTGTGTTACCTTCTTTCCCCTCACCCAAGATCCCACAGAGGGGCAGGGAGAGGAGTTCAGATACCCCAAGAAGAACATGTTCCCCCAGATCCCAGAACACACAGCGGGCAAGGAGAGCGGCTTGGACCCTGAAGAGGGGTAGGGTTCCTCTATATCGCAGCACACACATGGAATACAAAAATTCAGGGCTGACAGCCCCCTCCCTCCAAAAAACCCAATTTCTTCTGCTAACCTTCACATTCTCCAACCTCTCCCATCTTCTTCTCTCCCACCCCTCTTAATTTCAACCCCTCTGCCCTCCCCTACCATGCATTCCCATTTACCTCTCCTCATAATAACCCCATCCCTAAATACAGACTCGAACCGCTCCCCCACATTCTCACCAATTCTTGTACCCCTAGACACTCCACCCAGTGAGCATTCACATGTGTAATTTATTTTCTTTTCAAAAATAGTTTCAGCACATTCTGAATATTCTCAGATTTCATTAAACAAACCAACCAAACAAAAAACATCCACAAACCTAGACAGAGGCAGATTTTCCCCAAATGTTTACAGTTCATTCTCAGATTTCTGCATGGGGTGGGTTTCAAACTTCAAAGTTGCTAGAATCTGTGAACTTAATGGCTTCCCCCTACTCAAATGATCCCACATTTGAATCACTAACCCTACTCTAAACTCCCATGATGAGGCATAGCAAATTTCAAGATAAACGGTGCAAGACTAATAAATTTGTTAGTCTCTAAGGTGCCACAAGTACTCCTGTTCTGCAAGACTGTGGATTTTAGATGACTGAAAAGAGTCATCCTTTATACAGAAAGCAGCTTTTAACCTTAACCATGGGGAGGTGCCCTACACAGTCATCACCAGAATAGGTCGGTATCCTTTCGTCTGTGAGAGATGGTGGGAATTGCAACCTATGATGTAGATGGTTTGCAATGTCTCACATGACTGAATAGTCCAATCTGAGATTTGCATGATCTTTGGCAGTTATTGCAAATGTATGTACCTTGGTTGGGAGCTGCATGCTTTCTATGGGCTCTTTTCAAGCTGGAGGAGCCAGCTCCTGTCATGGACTTTTATGCCCTGATGGAGACAATGGTGCCACTTGTTACGATCACTTGTCAAGATTTCAAATCCATCAGGATCAATTCCAAATTCCTTCATATCTTGCTTGCATGTGTCTTTATAGCGAAGCTTGGGATGTCCTATTGTTCTTATTCCTTCTGATAGCTCCCCATATAGCATGTCATTGGTAAATGTCCATCTTCCAACCTACTCAGATGGCCCAGTCAGCGCAGTCATCTTTGCTTGAGCAGGGCTGTCACACTTAGTAAATTTGCCCTTTGAAGAACCTCTGCGTTGGTGACTTTCTTGCCATTTTGTGTTGAGTATGCGGCGTAAACAGCTTAAGTGGAAACTGTTTAACCTTTTCTCCTGATGAGCATAAGTTGCCTATGTTTCCCCACCATATATGAGAGTGCTGAGCATGCAAGCTTGGTACACTAGCATACACAGCCATTACCAGAATAGCAGGATCAGAAAAGTGAAAAGTGGCCCACTGATCATCAATGAGATGTTCTCAGCTAGATGAAAGTGAATACTCAGTGGAGATGCATACAGCCTGAACAATAGCTCTGAGATGTATGAATGGCTCCATTCATGTCAGTGGGTGTTCCCCTCTCCCCGCCCAGTGTTGAAGTTTCTATGTGTCAGGCATACGCATTCTTAGCTCCTCAACCAAGTCTCAGCAGTGTGTTCTTGGAGCATGTGCCGAGCATGCCAGTTCTAAACTCGCCACCCAGATGGGCAGGGCTTCTCCAGTTCCTGGCTCACATGGGGGGGGAGGGGTAGAGCGATGGGCTTAGAACCCCTTAAAGGGACAGGGCACTCCAGAACCTCATGAGGGGGTATTGTGAGGAGCTCAGATACCCCCAGCAAAGTAAACCTCCCCAGAACCTGGCTCACATGAGGGGGGCAGGAATGGATCGGTCAGCCCCCCCATAGATGAGTAGGGACCCCCTGATCGTGCACAAACCTGGAGGGGGGCAGGGACCAAGTGGGGCTCAGACATCCCCATAAATGCAAGCCCCCTCCAGAACCTAGTTCACGTGAAGGGCAGGGTAGGGAAAGGGGACCACACCCCGACAGATGGTCAGGGACCCTACAGTGACTGCTACAGATACAGGTATACAGGGAGTGGGGCTTGAACATCCTCAGAGGAGGGGGACCCCTCAGATCCCAGCTCAAATGGGATGGTAGATGGGCTCAGACCCTCTAGATAAGCAAGGAGGGCCATGAGGAGGAGGTCACAACCCTATCACTAATTCCCACATCTTCCTTACCAGTATCCCACAGGTCCCCTCCCACTCCCCTTAACTCCCATTCCCTGAACCTCCAACTTGTCACCCTGCTCACCAGAACAGCATCCCTTTGACCTCTTCAGTACAGTTATAAACCTTAAAGAAGCTTAACAAAGTTTTATTTATCTGCTGACGTGGCAGGTTCGGCCAATCGCAGCCCCCACTGGCCGCGGTTCGCCGTCCCAGGCCAATGGGGGCAGCGAGAAGCCGCGGCCAGCACATCGCTCGCCCCCGCCGCTTCCCGCCACCCCCATTGGCCTAGGATGGTGAACCGCGGCCAGTGGGGGACGCGATTGGCTGAACCTGCCATGTCAGCAGGTAAATAAAACTAGCCCGGCCCGCCAGTGTGCTTACCCTGGCGAGCCGCGTGCCGAATGTTGCCGACCCCTGCACTAGATGATTGCAATGGTTTCTTCTGACTGTGGAATCTATAATTCTTAAGGGGATGGGGTGTAGGAAAATTTAGCCAAGTCATTCCATCCAGTTTTTACACCAAAAAGTAGTTCTTATTTATGCTAGCATATATATTCTAATTTGTGAGCACTACAATTAATTGTTCAATTACTTGTTATGAATGACATTCACTCCTGTGCAGAGGGTCTACTCACTACTTTGACCTTATTCTGAAGGTCAGACCCTCGGCTGGTGTAAATTGTCATATCACCATTGACTTTGGTGAAACTATTAAAATTTACATCACTTGAGGATGTAGCGCTGTGAGTTTAATTTTGGCTCAAAAGTAGTGCATGTAGTACAAGTGGTGCTGGTTCTGAGCACGATATATCTGAGCACGATATATCGATAATTCCACACAGCGCCAGATGAAAGATCTAATTTAGCTTTATATCATCCACCTGTCCCTACAGTAGCTAGATGCTATTCGCACTGCTTCACCGCTATTTGGTTTGATTCTCTCTAATCCCACCCCCCACCAAATAACACCAGGCATTATCATACTTACGCGCCCAACCAAATGAGGTACATGAGTTCAGATGGGCCCTAATCTCAGTTGTGGAGTTCCCTGTCAGATGCTGTGTTTCAAACCACAGCTACTATTTTTTATTGAAGTGTCAACATATTTAATCCAAAGTATCAGCAACTTCACAAAAATGCTCCTTGCACCTATAACTAGACATATGAACCTCTGCTCTTATTACATTTCCTGCTCTCTCTCAATAAAACTTTGATTTTTATGAGGCTCTTAAGAGACATGTTTTGTCTCCTATTTAAAAATTCAAGGACCAAAACACTTTTTGAAAAGAAAATCTGGCACCATGTAAACATGGTCTAGTGACTTATTAACTCTGTCTGGGTTGTCATTTATTGCAAGTCACATCTCCTTTTCTTTTTCAGCTGTTGAGAGTGGCACAGTACAACATGGTATTGTTTATGAGGGCAATTAATAAAAGGCTTTACTTCAATTCCCCAGGAGCAAAGTTGGTTGGGTGCTAATTATAATATCCATCCCACAGGGGATAGCCTCTGCACCTCAGTGGGGGAAATTAATGTGGGGGTCTACACAGAATAAATAATAATAACCACTGATCCTAACTGTCTATTATAAAAGAAATTCTGAATCTTTTAGTAAATAAACTTCCATGGATCTTTGAAAAATGACTGACTAACATTCTCTGTAATTGTTGAGTGCAAAGGTTTCAGCTAAATGTTACATTCCAAAGCGTATCCAACTGCCTTGTTGTTCTTGGACACTTCAGTTGCTTGTAATCATGGTGTTAAATTCTTTTATAGCTCAGAAATTCCTGTTGAATGTTCGTGTACGTTTTGCCCTCAGAGAATATGCAAATATTCACAAATAAAAGGACAATTCAAATCCCTACATGTAGCTTAAGGTTTATGCAAAGTTTCGTTGAGAAGTTTGGGGAGTTGAGAAGTTTGGGAAGTCCAGTTGACTCTACGGCTCCGTCTCTCGTGGTGATGTGACGGGTAGTTTATGGTGTGTGTGTGTGTGTGTGTAGGACACAACAGTAGGAAATAAGCAGAAGGAATAGATGAATTTTTTTAAGAAACAAAGATCCTGGTTTCATACAAATGTCCCTAGTAATAACAACAAGAGAAGAAAAATACTGCGAACACAGTTCATTCACTTGGCTTAATGGTGAGCCTGGGTCTGAGCCATCTGAAGGGTAAAAGAAGTCACCATGCTTCCCTGCTATTTACATTGCCAGACCCTATGCAATGGGGAGAGCAGTTGCCAGTGGGCTGGTACTCTTTCTCCCACACAGGTAAGCAGAGATGGGGGATTGGAGGAGGAAAGAAAGCTATTCCAGGCTGGTGCATTCCCAAAGAGGAAAGCAATATGCTGGGTCCAAATTGTGACTTTTGAGCCACAATTTGGTCCCCACACTGCTCCTTGGGCAGTGCAGCTACTCCTTACTCGAGCTGGACAGTAAGATAACAATCTAGCCTATTCAATAATGTATTATTTCTACCACACCACAGGTATGGCACTCAACACCTTTTGAGACTGAGGGCCACTGAGCTACGCAGATTTACACTAGCTGGATCAGAATGTGGCCATGCATCCTTGGGACTTTATTCTGCCTCACTTGAGTTCATTGGGAAAATTCCCATGCCTTCAACCGGTGTAACTTTAGGACCAAAATTTGGCATATCACAGCAAGGGACAACAATAAACAAAGGAAGGAGAAGGAGAGATGGACAAATAAGGTGACAACAGTGCGTCAGTGAAGGATCATGAGCTGTGCTTATTGTCATGAATACCTCTTTTCTTATTTTCTTGTTTATTTTGTTTTCTGTTTTTATCAGCTGATTGTTTATTTTTTCCTAAACAGGGCTCCGAGGAGATGGTCACTGATTTTTTGCATCTGTAGCAGGAAGTGCGAAGCAGGAGGGGCTGTGAAAGGTTTGCAAGAGAAGCAATGAGGAAATGAGAGGTATACAGAATGGTTTTAGAAACAACACAATTTTCCTCTTTCTAATGAAGTTCCTTGTTCAGTGTTAGAAGACAGTGACTCTCTGTGATTCACATGACCGTAACTTAGAGACTTAACTTCTTAGGTGCTCAGAACCCTGACTGTCATTGTCTTCAGGGCAGGAATGGGTCCTTGAAAATAGTTCCTTGTTGTGTGGTTCTAGTCAGAACATTGACTATGTCAAAGTAATGCCTCCTTTCTCAACGCAGGCCTGATTCCACAAAATCTAATGCAGATGAGTAGTCCCATTAACTTCTGGGAGTAAACTTTGTAGAACTTGGCTCTAGGTCTGCTGTTTGTGTTTATGTGAGCCAGTTGCTTAATTCAAAGATTAAACAAAAATACCCATCAATTTTGCTACTGTTCCCACCATGGAGTCAATGTGTGTGGAATTCTCATGGCCTCAGTCATCATGAACAAAACTGTCAGCTGAATTTTGACTGAAAAATCTTAATCATTGGTGCTGATGTAAGACGCAAAAAGCAAAAAGAAAACAGCTGGATGTTGCAGCTCCTAAATTGAGACTGTAATGTAAGGAGTTAGAAAAAAAATCATCTTTTTCTGCCTGGTAAACTGAGAAAATGTGACATTGAGTAGCTGAGAGAGAATAAATATGGATGTTATTTTTGTAGTCACATTTCTAACTAGAACCAAACTTTCAAAACAAGAGTAATATATGTAATGTGAATAATGTTTCTTACACTAATGTAAATATCCTGCCCCAAATTTTGTTTCAAATAATTAGAAAGGCTAATTTCAATTTTGTAGTGTAACCCACGTGCCTACTAGAGAGATATCTCTTTCAGAGATCTACAGTAGAACCTAAGAGTTACAAACTGACCAGCCTACAACACACTTCATTTGGAACCAGAAGTACAAAATCAGAAAGCAACAGAAACAAAACCAAACAAGGGCAAATACAATACAGTACTGTGTTAAATGTAAACTACTAAAAAAATGAGGTGAAAGCAGCAATTTTCTTCTGCATAGTAAAGTTTGAAAACTGTAGTAAGACAATGTTACGTTGTAAACTTTTGAAGGAACCACGTTTTGTTCAGAGTTACGAACAACCTGAGGTGTTTGTAACGCTGAGGTTCTACTGTATAGAGAAGCAGAGGGGGAGGGAGGAAAGAGGAGTGAGTTGTGTCTGATTCATTGTTGCTAGACGCACAGACGCAAAAGTAGCACTCCACACCCAGAAATTTCTCAAATTGGGTGTGGTAGTTTTGGGTATGCTCAATAGGTTCCCTGTAGCTGAACTTCATGAGGGCAGCTAGTCAGGACAGCTGTTTTACAAAAGGCCATGTGGTTGTGTGAGTTGGGAGAAGCTGAGCCCAGAAGCAGAAAGCAGGCTGTTTCCCCCTAACTCTGAAGCATTTTGCAACAGGACTTTTTAAATCTATATACTTAACAGAGCGGTGGTTATTTAATTAGTTAGCTGACTGAGTGATTTCAGCACAGGGGGAGGAAGAGTCTGCATGAATTCCAGCTGAAGATTTCTACAAGCAGGTGAAGGGAAGATGGTGTTGCAACGCTTTTGACTCAGCAGATTGATCACCAACATCTATCGAAGGCTGCAAATGAGACTCAACCTTAGCTTTTGAAGCTCTTGAGTTTCTTCTCACTAAGTTTCTGTGGAGACTGACCTGTTTAGATTTAATTTATTTTCTTTCTTTCTTTGTTTATAAGTGTGAAGATAATGTATGTGGATTATAAAGTAATGATGTTATGTTATGTTACAGACAGTTGTTATTTATCATAAGATTTTATAAAACTGGAATTTAAGAATTACGTTCATTCCTTTTGTTCTTTTTGGACTTGATTGTGGGGAGGCTGACCCTGTGCAATCCTTGCTGAAAATCCTCATTGACTGAATTCTGGGCAGGGCCATCCTTAGGCATACGCAGAATACGGGGCTGCGTAGGGCACCTTGAGATTTGGGGCACCACCGGGCTGCGGGGCCCGTTCAGCTGCACTCTGACTCTGCTGTCCCTACCTGTAGGCAGGCTGGTGGGGGTTGTGTGCAGTTTGCACCCAGCGTCTTCCTCGCTACACATGTGCAGAGTGAATCAGGCAACCAATCTGCAGCACGGGTGGGAAATTTTTAAAAAAAGGGGGGAAGTGGAAGAAGCCCCCTGGCCCTTCCCCGTCTGCTCACTCCCTTCAGCCCACCCAGTGGCCGGAGGGCTTCTCTCCGTCCCCTGGGAGATCAACAAGGTAGGAGCTGGTGCGGGGCTGTGGGTGTTGGAGAGCGGAATCTCAGCTCAAAGCTGGGTGTATGGGGGGGTCCCTGGCCACAGCTTCCATCAACCCCACCCCATGTGTGCGGGCAGGCAGAGGAGGGAAGCCCTGAGCTGCGTCAGAAGCCACGCCGGCCGGGTGGGCGGTCGAGGGAAACCCCAAGTCCCGGCAGAAGCTGCGCCAAGTGGGCAGCAGAGGGAAGGGCAGCACCGGGCGGGGGGCAGGTTCTGGGGGTCCGTGGGCAGGGGTGGAGGCTGGGCCCCCTCGACACACTGGTATTAGTGGCACCAGCTGGGGACCACCTTCAATGGAGCCCCCACCTCCCTCTCCCTCGATATCCCCCCTTGGGTAACTTGCGTAGGGCCCCAGAAATCCTAAGGACAGCCCTGATTCTGGGTCTCCATGTGCTTTTATACGGGAGCTGTTCTTCGGCACTAGGAGAAAGGCGGTGAAGTAAACTCTAGCCCACCAATAGTTACACTAGGAAACAGCAGTGCTGTATCAGTTTCTTTGAGTCCAACCCCAGAAAACATTCAATAATGCTTTTTATATTTTGCTTAGAATTATGGTTACAATCTTTAAATATACACACTGATGGATTGTTTATAGCAGAGCTTGAATCATTTTGGCAAACAGTCTGAAGTGTTTGGACAGCATTTGGAAATGAAAAGAAAAGCACTTGTAACTTCATTTCTAAGCCTTTTCTCCCCTATGGGTGAAAGGAAGTTAATAGCTAAGCTTGCTCTCTATGGTTCAATGTATATGTAATAAAGATGCTAAATTAAATCTGCCCATTTCAAGTGTGGTGCGGGCTTCCCTTACTGATACTCAGTTCCAAACCCCCACTGCTTGCCTTGGGATTGAGACCCCTATAACAGCCTTTAGGAAGGAAAGAATTCACCCAGAAATCCCTCCAACACAAACACTCAACTTGATCAGCAGCAATCACCTTGATCAGCAACAAACAGGTCCCAGTGTCCCCCGGCATCAGTCCCTCAGTCGCCAATAAGGGCCCTGCTTGCCTTTGGGGAGGGGGAAAGGTGGGGCCTGGGTTCAAGGGCCAGACAGCAGAGTGGGGACCAAGCAACTGCCCTACAGGGAGGGGAAGCAGCAGAGCCCCTGGGCAGCCGCTTGGTCCCTGCTCTGCTCTCTGCCCCTCCCCCCCGCCCTCCCTAGGGCAGTGTGTGCTGGGGCGCCTGGGTGGCATGCGCTGTCAGGGCCGCAAGTGGGAGCCAGCCATAAAACTTCCCTGCAACAAGGAGGAGCCAGAGCCGCTGCCACAGGAGGCTGTGGGAAAGTTTTGGGGCTGGCTCCCACTTGCTGCCCTGATGGTGCGGGCAGCCTGGGTGCCCCTGCACAGGCAGCCCCAAGGTGGGCAGGGGCAGCACAGGAGCAAGGGCAAGAGAGCGGCGTGTGACCAAGCGGCTACCTTGCAGGAAGCAGGAGCAGCAGGGCTCCTGGCTCAGCACGGCTGGGGAGGGATGACCCCCAACATCTCAGTGGCCGGAAGCCGCCTCCTGCTTGTCAGCTTTGCTCCCTGCTCCGGGCAAGCTCCATGCAGCAGTGAGGAGGAGCTGGATCTGCTGCTGCGGCGAGCGGAGCAGGAACAGGAAGCATGCTCAGCCAGGCAGTAATGGTGTTTCCGGCCTCGGCACTGGCTGACTGCAACACTGCTCCTCTGTAGCCAGGATCTCTGGGGTACATCTGGAGGATGGCTGGGACCCAAGTCAAGCTGGGGATGCGTGCACACAGGAAAACAATAGGGCTTGGACCCTAGGTCTCAGCTTATGATGGGCTTGGACCTTCCAGCCCTGCAGGGTCTTGGGACCCTAGGTCCAAGCCCTAGTTAGCACAATTGGTGTGTGGACAGAAGTGTGTGGGAGGTTACGCCTAGGGTTATATTGCTGTGTAGACATACCCTGAGAGGCTGGCTTTGACTGTTTGCTCATTCCCAGCCATCCCACTAACCAGGGCTCTAGGAGCAGGGCCTGCTTTCACAGCACTGCTGCTGATCTGTGGAGTGGTGGCTCCATGTGAGCTTTATAATGTGGGCCCTTCCCTTTCCGTTCTTCTCAACAGGTGAGGACCGATTAGAACGGTGCAGAACTTTCACGAAGAGTCTTAAAATAAAACTCAACTGGTTTTGTTTCTCATCACAGACCCCAAACTCCTCCCAGCTTTTCTGGAAAGTTTGAGATACGGCTCCTCCTCAGTGATTTACGGATTTACACAAAAACCCCATGGGTTCAAGTTTTCACATGAAAACCTAGATAACAGCCCACCTTAACGGATTACTCTCTTTATAGTTAGTAGGGCAACACCCATTTTTTCATGTCTTCTGTGTATATATAATCTTCCTACTGTATTTTCCACTGCATGCAGCCGATGAAGTGGGTTTTAGCCCACGAACGCTTATGCTCAAATAAATTTGTTAGTCTCTAAGGTGCCACCAGGACTCCTCGTTCTTTTTAGAGGAACTTGGTGATTTTGACTGAGCTTGCTGGCCAAGAGCTTGATTCTGCAATATGCCGAACATCCTCAGCATCCAGTTAAAGGCATCAAGGTCCTCAAAGAGCTGTTCAGGTTTAGGGGATTTCAAAAACTGTTCAATGGTTATTTTAGGTGGGCAATGAATGCAAGATCAGTCCTCATCTGAGTAAATCAAGCCACCCAACTCATTGGGGCCACATGTAGCTGCAGGTAAGTTGCACATAGATACTTAGAACCAGATTCAAAACCCATTGTGCTCTTAATTCAGCCATTAAATACTACATGAAATGGATAGTTAACAGTCCTGGTCCATTCTAAATGTCTATCAGGGATGGTTTAGACAGTATTTGGTCCTGCCATGCGGGCAGGGGACTGGACTCGATGACCTCTCGAGGTCCCTTCCAGTCTAGAATCTATGAATCTATGAATTCCTTAGGCTGATTTTAACTCTGAGCTAAAAACTTGAAATTGCAGGGTTCTAGATTCCTGCAGACTGCAGGAAACCCTTTTTCTTGCATGAGAATGTTGACATTATAGACTTAGGACCAAACTCTGCATCGACTGACACCCTCTGCAATCCCATTAGCCCTGACTATGCCCTCTCTCACACCAGCGTAAACCATGAGTAGCTCCAATATACCCCTTGAAGATCTGCTGGTGTAAGAGCGATCAGAATCAGTGCTATTGCCTTCAATGTGGTAGCAAAGGCTGGAAGTCAGCAGAGAGTACAGCCATAGCATTCTGTGGAAAGGTGAAATCTTACAAAAGGCATTAAGATGTTTAAGTGCACCAGCTATGTTTGATCAAAACTAAAACACTGAAAAAGAAACAAAAAATTATATCAATCCTGGGATGAGAGCTTGCATCTCCCGGCACATCAAAAGGCATATTATTATTCAGTTTATAAATGCCCGGGAGGGAAAGACTTAGGATGTAAACTTTGATACACCTTTATCTCAAAAAGTGCTATATAATTCATCTAAAACAAATTCCAAGATGACAGTAATGTGCAATTTTATGTGTAATTTTCCAAAATATGTTTTCAGTTAGAATAGCTATTTACATAATTACATAAGTCTGGAAATCACTCAGCAATTCATCACTCATTCGTGACATCAGGATGACACTTTGTCAGTGATGCATTTGGCTGCAATTACTTAATTAAATGGTCATTTTGTAACAGCTTAATAATGGTGATGTCTGGTGACCAAATCCTGCTCACTTTACTCACATGAGCAGTCCCACAGAAATCAATGTGTGCTCCCCCTCTGTGGCCTGCTAGGTCTTATAGTGCCCAGACCAACTTGTATGTCAGGGTCCTATAGAATTTAACAGGGTTCTATAGAAATCAATATGATTCTATAATAACTGCTCTCAAGCCATAGCAGATACAACAGAGAACTTTCTACAGGTTTTTTGAACTATCCTATAGAAAGATCATTGTCTAATTCAATAGGATGGTTTAAAAAAGAAACCCATAGCAAGGTTATTACTCTTATTACATTCTATAGGACGTCTTAGAATTCTGTAGGACTTCTTCCTTTAGGGGTGGCTGCCTATGGAGACATTATTAGGGGACCAGTCCTTGCACTTATAAGAGTGCAAGGACTGCAATTGTGAGTGGTCGTTGCATGTGGGGTGGTATATAGGGAACGTTACTTCTCTTGCACAGACTGCAGTGCGACCTGAGATCCCTCCATTTCAACAGCCTCAGTGTTTCACTGTGCTTAAATTTGTGTGCTTATATATAACTATGGGAGGGGTTTGCGACAGCGCAGAACAGTGTCCTGGCTCTAGAATATATCTCTTACCTCTGATGGATGTCCGACTCTGATAAAAGTGCAGAGGGGATCAAAAGCTCCCGTACCACAGGCCAGGAGGTGTGTTCTGTTGTACCGGTGAAGGACACGGATGTAATTTGCACATTCGTCCTATTTTTAAAAGAAGAGGAGAAACATAGTATTCAGGATAATTTGAAAACAACCCCATTTCCTCTGAGCCATGGGAATCTCTCTGCTTCCCTTGTCTAAGTACTTATGTGGATGGGCTAGGTATACTTAATCCTTCCTATGCTCAGGGGGGATGGATTACAAGACCTTTTGAAGTCCCTTCCAGCCCTGCATTTCTATGATTCTATAGTTCTTATCACTGCAATACCGGAGCACAAATCACAACCATTCATGAATACCTGTGAGATAGGGTATCCCCTTCTTACAGACAGAGAAACAAGGAGATTAAGTGATTTGCCCAATGTTATACGATAAATCTGCAGTCTCCATGGAATAGAATCCAGCTCTGCTCATTCCCAGGGTCCTAACTATGAGCCCATCCTTCCTTCCTCTAATATATGTGGTCCAAATCAACACTTATTTACATCTGTGTAATTTCAGTCATTTTATTGACTTTAGTGGAGTTACACTGTATTTATATTGGTGTAGCAGAGACCAGAATCAGGCTCAGGATAAATGGTAGATGGGCCGGGGGAAATGGCAGATCCAGCAAATTAGAAAAATAAACTTTGCTATATGTACTTGTAAGTAAACCTATTAAACCACATTTGTTATGTTCTTGTGAAAGGGTGTTTAGAGAACACACACACACCCACACACACTATATATGTCTGTCTTCAGGGAAGGTTATCTTTAACATGTCCATTAGATCAATTATAGATCTGTAGACGTTTTACTCATTGACACTCTACTGAGTTAAGGAGCTGGAGTCACTATTACAGAATATGTTTCTTACCTCTGACTGATGTCCGACTGATAAAAATGCAGAGGGGAACTAAACGCCCTCTATCACAGGGCAGCTGAGTCCACAGCTGCCAACTTTCACACAGTAAATAAGCACCCTGACTTTCACAATACGCCAAAAATCAAGCTATTCCCTTTTCAAAACAAGGCAAAAACAAGCCAATCCCTGAGAACCACAACACTCTATGTGACTACATCCCCCGGCGTACAGTCTGGGACTGTGGAGGGCCCGCTGTTCCACCCTGACTCTCCCCCCCACACCCTCTTGCCCCCGCTTGCTGGGAGCCGATCAAAAAAAGAAGCAACAAGCTACAATAAGCAACAAGCTACCAGCCAAAAACTAGCCAACAAGCAACTCACAAGCCAATTAAGCCAAAACCAAGCCCCATTTCTATATTTGCATGTCTGCAGTCGACACACAGGATTTAAAGTAATAGAGTTTTATTTTGGCTTGAGCCAAATCAGTAAAGCATAGCCCAAGTTTAAGGTTGTGCTCGTGCTGTCAAGAACAAGGTTTCCCAATTCAATTGTCCTATTTAGTCTCTTACAAGGTTTCTGCAATGGTGTTTATGACCACAATACTTAATGTTTTACTGCTACAAGATGAACTGATAACCTCTTAAGAGCTTGTAAGAGGGTCTTTAGTGTTACAGTGTAAGAGGTGGTGAAGAAAAGTGTAGAATACCTAAATACTAAAATGGTTATTAAAACTTTTTACACATCTTATCATGTATAATATGCTTCGTTCAGATCAAAGTGGAAAAGGTGGCAGCAAAGACAAAAACCAGAGGCAGTAAAAGGAAAGGGCCTCAGAATTTATTTTTAAGGACATTTTATAAAACGGTTTATCTTGCAGAAAGTGGTATTAGAAAACAAAAAAAGATGGCAAAGAAGGAGGACATAGGGAAGGTCTAAAATAAGCAATAGAGTAATGTGGTCACTTGAACCGGTTATGAAAACAATGAGAATAAAACGTAGAAAGTGTCTGGCATCTGTTCTGTCCCAGTTGAGGCTCTTGGACCACACCATCAATTGATCTTCAGCTGTTGAAGACTGAATAGACCAGGGGTCGGCAACGCTCGCTCGCGCCACTTCCCGCCACCCCCATTGGCCTGGGACGGTGAACCGCGGCCAGTGGGGGGCCGCGATCGGCCGAACCTGCCGCGTCAGCAGGTAAATAAAACTGGCCCGGCCCGCCAGAGTGCTTACCCTGGCGAGCCGCGTGCCAAACGTTGCCGACCCCTGGAATAGACCAATATTTTAGAGTTCCCTGTAATTACTAGCATTATATATCCTCATGATCCAATGCTCAATCTGATCTCCAATTAGGATCAGGAATGATTTTTTGTGTTGTTAGTGTTCTATGAGACAGTATTGCTAAATCTAACATCGTGACTCTCATGGTAGTTGATGTGTTTCTTAGGGTATGTCTACACTGCTCCGGGAGTGTGCTTCCCAGACCAGATAGACAGATACTCAAGCTAGCATGCTAAAAATAGGAATAAGGACATTGTGGCACAGACAGAGTGGCCTGGGCTAGCCACCTGAGTATGAACCCATGAGGTAGGGTGGACTTGTACTCATGTGGCTAGCCCACACTGCTGCCCCTCCCAAAATGTACACTTAGCTCTTTTTAGCATGCTAGCTCTTGTCTGTCTATCTGGGCTGGGAGGCATGCTTCAAGCTCAATGTAGTCAGACCCTTAAAGTTCTAGCTCCTTGAGTCATGTGATTAGGTTAGAATCTTAAGCTTTCATTTAAAAAAAATTTACATTTCTAGCCCTCATGGTTGCAGAGAAGAGCTGGAAAACAGAAACACTAAAGACTCAAACACCACAATCAAATAAAAAGACCCATAACTTACATAAAAAAAAATCTTATGGAGTTTGAAGTCAATCCCATGATTTTGGAGGGGCCTGACTCATGATTTTTGACAGTTTGGGGTTGGCAATACTGATGATAGAGCATTTCATAATCAATCACGGATTCCTGTGAGAAAAAACATTGCAGTGTTCCATGGTAATTGCCTCAGGGATTGTAGTAACATTATTATAAACGTCAGGGGGGTTGAGCTATTATAGAAGAAGAACAATGTATATTTTTATAAGAGAATGAATATTTAACTTCCCTAGAAACCTGTAAGATTGCTGCTGGGGACAAAACATCATAAACTATAATCTGTAAAAGCACTGTGAGCACAGAGAAATGGGGCTTTGATTGTGATACCGACCTCTCCTGAGAGGGAGTAATAGATAAACCTCTAGTGCTTCAAGAATCATACTAAGTTAGATAAATTCCAAAAGTTTGGGTAATATTGAGAACATCTGGATTCTGTCCAGTCAGGTTGGAAATCTGAAGACAGTGGGTCTTATCCTATGATTTCATGGTACTTCCTGCTTCTTATTGGGAAGAAATCACCACAAGGAAGATTCTTCTCATGTTTTTCCCCTTTCCCTTCTGCTTCCAGACTGATTTTGAAAGCACAAAAACATGAACATGAGAACATTCACACTGGGTCATACCATCCTGACCAATATCCCATCCTCTGACAGTGGCCAATGCCAAGTACCCCAGAGGGAATGAATAGAACAGGTCATCATCAAGTGATCCATCCCCTGTCGCCCATTCCCAGCTTCTGGCAAACAGAGGCTAGGAGCACCATCCCTGCCCATCCTGGCTAATAGCCTTTGATGGACCATCCTCCATGAACTGATCTAGTTCTTTTTTTAACCTCTGGCAAAGATTTCCACAGGTAGACTGTGTGTTATGTGAAAAAATACTTCCTTTTGTTTGTTTTAAACCTGCTGCCTATTAATTTCATTTGGTGACCTCTAGTTCTTGTGTTATGAGAAGGAGTAAATAACACCTTCTTATTTACTTTCTCCACACCAGTCATAATTTTATAGACCTCTATCATATCCCACCTTAGTTGTCTTTTTTCCAAGCTGAAAAGTCCCAGTCTTATTAATCTCTCCTGATATATATATATATATATATATATATATATATATATACACACACAGGACTGGAGGAGGTATCCTGGGTCATTGAGTCCAGTCTCCTGCTATTGCAGGTAACTCAGTGAAATGAGGGCTGAAAAAAGTCTATTGAACATTTAAGAAACTTCAGCAAGGTTCATTTCAGCTTCAGGTGTGTAAGGAGTGAGATAGCTTGGTTGTTCATTTCTTAAAACTGGTGCTTCCATGCCCTCAAGGCAGATGAGAAGTATGTTTTTCATGCTAGTGTTGACCATTGATGTTTACAGCTTCCTAGGCGTCACTGACAATATTTTTTGTTGCTGTGTTTGCGCTTGACTGTTTGCTGTATTTTCACACATTTTCACTCTGGCCTTTTGAAATCCTCTCATCCAGTGTTAGCTAGCTCAGTGGCAAGTGCATTCATTAGGTGCTGACAATGAACTTGATGCTGTACAAAATAAATATCATTTGTGCCTCAAAGAATTTTCAGTCTCTGGTGCCAAATGGGAACTCTGTTCGGGTGTGAGTCCCGGCATCCTTGCACTGATCCCTATTAAAGTCCCATAGGCCTGTGTGTGGGGATAGCAGACCACAGGGGTGGATGTAACTTACAGTGCATTTTATATATTACTATTAATTTAACTTGCTTCTTGTGGGTACGCTGTAAGAAGTAGTCTAGTCTTTCGGAGAGATTAGAATCAAGAGAGGCTGCAGCTTGGTGTACCAGGGTAGGATGATATTCTATGCACATGGCAATACGGACAAAGGCAGGGAGATAGGCATGTAAGAAGAAAAATCAATAGGGTGTCTAGACTGGCATTACTGGCAAACAACAGTGGGTGAAGAGGGAAGATGTGATAGGAGACAAGGCCATTATTCAAGCCAGTGCAGAACTTGAAGGGGAGGCTAGAGATGATATGACATATGAGATAAGGGAGATAATTTTAGCAGTCACATTGTGGAGGGGGTGGTGATGGCTAAGTTAGTATCATAGAGGCCTAAAATTAAGAGGTTGTAGTACTCAAAATAGATGTTAATATGGAACTGGATGAGAGTTTCAGCATGTGGGACAGAAAGTAAGGAATGGATTGTTGTGGTGGGAAAAATGGCAAGATTTGGTTGAAATGGATTTGTGAGGATAAGAAAGTTCTGATTTCCTCAATCTTCCTGAGTAAATGAGATCTTGCATGAGAAAAAGAAGAAACAGAACTATCAACATCCGTTAGCAAATGGCTTTCACTCTGATGCCAATCATATCACATCTCATGAACTAAGCGGTGCCGGGCCTGGCCGTTACTAGGTGTGAAACCTCCAAAGAAAACCCATGTGTAGTAGTAGGAGTCAGTGTGTTCATTGCTCAGTTATTGCTTGGTCTTGAAAGCAGTTAAACCAGTGACTTAATGTGCTAACAATAGTCATGCTGTAGATCCACACTGCAACGTTCAGAATTGGATCTGGATTTTGAACACTCAAAAATTAAAGGATGCTTTGATCCAAGTTTCTGGTTCAACCCCATCTCTAATTAAAAGGTAATTCATTTGCAATTAATGATACTTACAGCATCTCTTCCTTTAATTGTGCATTCTTCTGCCTGCCGGGGTGTACTGGGCCAATGTATCTGAAAAAACACAAGATCATTCATGTGGGGATATAAATGTGTATAATTCACAGCCAATCCAGCTTTTCCTCTTTGGATTGGATTAAAAGATTCACCACTTTCAATGTACAGTTTTCATTGCTACAATCTATATAGTAATGTTTTATAATGTTTTGTAATATTCCAGTTTTCAGAACAGTTATTAAGCTAAATATTCAAATTTTTGCCAAAACGTTTCTGACTATACAAGTTAACTATACAAGTCTATAAGGAGGCATTTAATTTCTCCTGCATTATAGCTGGCGGTCTTCTCCATCAGATAGTGGAGGAAACTCAATATTGGTTCTCTAAACTGAAGGGAAATCCATGCACCAAAGCATTTTGTACTAATTCAGTACAACTGTGCCCACTTAATATCCAAAGACTTTAAACACTTTCCCATTGAACACCCATTTGAAAATCACTTGTTTCCTGCTCTGGACATCACTTAGGATAGAATTCAGCTCCCACTGAAGTAAATGAGAATTTAGCTATTAACCTCACCGAAGGCAGGATCAGCCGCTTAATGTCAATTATTGCAAGCAAGGCCAAATGTCACAAGTGGCTTTTCAGTTAACCTATGCCATAGAATTTTGTTTCATTCCACTTTGTATGGATGAAAAATATGTGAAACAATGACCTTGGTGGACTAGCCTGATGATTTCACATCTTAGCACTTTAAGAACTGAAAACAAAAATGTCTCCACTTTGGATGATACCATTTTCAGCTCAACGAAAATAAGATTTCTGTTTGGAAATTCAAAGATAAATAGTGGGAAGTGACTGCTGACATTAAGGTTTGTCCGTATCCCACTATAGGAAAAGGCTACTTTAAAAATATACTTTTCAAAGGAATAAGCATGTGGAATGGTAAGATTGCACTGATAGCTGGGCTAAACTCTCGCCTGGTTTAACTCCACATAAAGCAACCACTCTGAGCAAATTCAGGCAGAGGAAATGTTTTAATCAGAGCTGGAACCATGCTTAGTGTCTCTGAACAACACCCTCACTTCTTCCAAAGTCTAGGTCAGTTTGGAGAACTGTTATGAGCTACAGATTCATGCAGTTTAAGGTCAGAAGATCGCATAGTTTGATATCACAAGCCAATTAAGTTTCATCCAATTACCTCTGTATTGAACCCAATAATTGGTGTTTGACTAAAACATACTGTCGAGAAAGGCAACCAGTCTTCAAACCTTGATTTGAAGACTTCAAGAGATGGAGACTCCACCACAATGATATGAATAATACATAACACCACACAGGCCTCCTCTCCTAAGATTTTCTAGATAATGATAGGTCTTGTGGGCTTTGTCTCAGGCCCCAAATGTGTGCAGAGCCAGATGCAAAAAGTGGTATCAAGGGGAATAAGGGAGGCCTCACAAGGTATACAGAAGTATCTGAACATTTGTATGGTTTTGTGAACTAGTCCTGTGAACCTATTGACATGCACCTTCCACTTCTCAGATCACTGTTTCTCTTCCCCCCTCCAATCACTCCCCACCCTCCACAGAATACCACAGCTTTCTCCAGACAAGGTCCAGAACAGTACAGTATCACCACTGGAAGCTGTAGTGTTCAGAATTATTTCTGTAGAATACACTAACAATTTTAACAATTTTATAAGTTATAAAACTGCTGTGTGTGATCTGTAGGTAAAACTCACTCCTGAAACCAGGGCCTCATTATGCTAGGTCTTGTACATACCCATAAGAAGAGAAACACCTTATCCAGTGAGTTTCCAATCCAAATAGGTAAGACAGTCACAGGTAAGAGAAAGGAAGTATCATTATCCCCATTGTATAGATGGGGAACTGAGGAACAGAGAGATTAAATGACTTGCCTAAGGTCACATGGGAAGTCTACAGCCTGCTGGGGTTGAATCAAGGTCTCCTAATCCAATGCTTTAGCCACAAGACTGCTTCTTGACAGCTTGTTGTTGATTTTAATTGTACTGATTCTTAAAATGATGTAAAAGGTGCCCACCAATTAAGTTATTTTAGATTTGCTGGATTATTTTGGCAGTCAATAAACACAAAAATCATTTTACATCTACCCAGTACTTTATTGCTTTTCTCAGAGGAGCTCCTAATGGACTCATCATAGCTGAATATTCTAAGGAATTCTTGGCTTGTTTTCTGACAGAGGGGATACATCTTTGATGAAAAGGATTTTTGTTTTGTTTTGTTTTTCTAGATAATCCCCAGGTCTCAGATTTAAGGCTAGAGGTAATAAAAACTCTCTTCATATTCCATGTGGAGACATGGGGAACACTGCAACAAAATTTTTCAGCATGTTTTAAGGATACCAAAGACAAAAGGAGATTTATGAAATATGGTCCAGAGTCACCAGCTTTACAACATTTCCCTGCTGCTTCTGGAAACTTGTCTCTGTTACCAGAGATAGGACTGAAATAGATAAATTTGCCTTTCCTCTTTTTTCCCCCTTCTTCACAGTATCAGTTTGGAATGGTAATTATACTCTCTTTGGTTTACAACTGTGTCTTAGATTAATTCAATGAGTGTTTGCAACATGAAAGAAAAGTTCAAATGGCTAATTAATATACCATTAATTACAGCTTGATGAGGTCCTTAGGTAGAAATGCGTGAACCGGATCACTCAAACTTCACTCTAAATTTCTAATGTGAAAAAGTCTGATGAAGTGCCTTCCGTCTACATCTTTGCTGATAAAATTGTTGGCCTTAGCAGCAGTCAAAGTCTCTCTACTCTGCCCTCTCGACTTTGGAGTGGATATCTGCAATGCACTCTAGGATAACCAACAGGAAAAGCCAAAGAGCTTATGAAAGTTGATTCTGAGGAGCCGAGCCCAATGAGGTCATGTTTCCAAATATATTCAGTCAGGCTGAACATTTATTCCAATTTCTGATCTTTTGCATATTATTAAAAAAAATGCCACTAATCTGATATTCTCTGTGCGCAGGCCTCCCAACGGAGGGTGGAGTTTCAGTGTAAATGGCTCATCTTTCTTTTAAAGTCACTGGAATGAGAGCCTGAAGAGTGTGTCCAGATGGGACAAGATGGTTAAGATGGTTGGACAGAAGCATAAGATGTTCGATGCTGTCATCTCTTCTTATGCTGATTTATTCTTAATTGAAAGATTGGTTACTTTATAGAAACAGACACTTCTTAAATGTTTTTGTATCCCTGGATACTACTCTCATCACAGGACACGAGCAATTTCTACCAAATGCAAGGGCAGTGAATGCCCATCTTACAGTGGAAGAGTAAGGCCCTGTATGTATCACTGTGCTTTGTGGAGTCCCAACATTTAATTTCCTACATAGTCACATTAATACACTTGTCTCCTGAGTATTTGCGTCAGCTGCTCATTGTCTAAGGGTTGGTACACGGTGGAAATCAGTTAAAGATATTTTTCTAACTGTGTTTTATTTATTTATTTTGAAGTGAATTTGATGCTGCTGAAAAGGGCCAGATTTAAAAATCCTTTATCCACAGAGCAGGCGAGCACAGTGTGTACTGTGGACCTGTCCTTACACTGCTCTGTCAATGTGCTGCCAATCTCAGCCTCAGGGGTCAGAAAGCAGTTCAGTCTCCATCCCCATTCATTGGAGGCCTCTCCACTTAGGCTGCCACGTAGACTATAAGCAATGATTTTGTAACATGCAAACCTCTCCAGTAGAAACCAGCAAGTCTTCTCCCATAAACCATTGAACAGGCTACAAATGATACTAACTTTCAGCCACTGCTCACCTAGATTGGCTTTGACCCAGTGACTTAAAGGGACATAGTCAACTTGAAATCTAGGCCCCTTCCAATCTGTGTACTTCAATGGTTTTTTAAATGCTTTCCCTTCCTGCCATTGCTGTGGGAAAGACTATATGAGGGAAACAGTTCAATCAACTGTAAACAAAATGCTGTCAAATGCACAAAATAAACAAGCTGAAATAGCGTGAGAAATATTTATTTCCACCAATCTTTTGCAGCTCAAGTGATCGTGGGTATTAATTTAGTTAAAAAAAAAAAGAAGAGAAATTTCCCTTTGGTGTCCCTTTAAACGTGAAAACATCAACTATCCCATTTCCAGTCACCTGAGCCATCCAAGTCCCCCAGCCCTAGGAAGTTATTCTCATGCAGAATCACATGCCATGCACTATTTTATGTTACCGCACCTCTCTGTAGTTCTCGCTGACTCGGTCCAAGCTGAGAGAATACACAAGATCCCTTCCTCCCACAAACAGTCGCTCTTGATATTCATCCAGCAGCATTGTGTGAAGACCAAGGTATCCAGATGGGCTATGAAAGACTGATGTCCTGTTTAAATCCCAGAGCTCTGAAATACAACCAGTGTGCATGATCAATACCCAACAACTTAGTTTCACGATTTCGTTTTCATGTTTTTTCTAGGGAACGAGGTAAAAGGTTTTTGGGACATTAAGATAGTCTTAATCTTACAAATGCCTAGTAAGAGAGAGACACAGAACACCTGGGAACAATTTTCAAAACTGTCCAAATGTCCTGGAGACCTGGAAGTGGATTTGTACATTGTAATCTTTATGCTCAATCTATCATGTGACAGAAAAACAAAATGCTTCCTCTTTAGTGTTTCAGAAAAGGGAAACAACTCTTTAGAACATTAACTGCAAATGAGAAAAGGAGGCTGAATCAATGGAAAGTCATTTGCCAAAAATTCAGACTCTGGTGGATAAATTCTCCCAGTCTTTGCTTCCCCTGCCAAGCTGCATGTCTGTTAAGCCCCCAATGATAAGTAAGTATATTCTCAGTCACTTCAAATAACATTGCTTCCTTTCATCCCTTTCATATGTTTTTTTTTCTATTGAAGGCCCAACTCAGCTCCCATTGAATTCAATGGAAATGTTGCCACTGAAATCAATGAGAGTAGCACACATCCTGTACCCTGTATGCCCACATTTTCAAAGGCAATTAGGGATTTGGAGTAGCTGCCACATGGTGAGTTGACCTTTCAGGAGGGCTGAGGCTCACTTGCACCCTGTCCCAGGCTCATCCTCCCTCTCCCCTGCTGAAGGGAATAAGTCCAGGGGTCAGATGATAGAAGCTTGGTGACTCCCGGCACACCTGCATTGCAAAAAACAAAAAAACCCGTGGCCGTGAGTCCCAGAGCCCTGGTCAACTGGCTTGAGGCACAAGGGTCTCACGCGATGAGGTTAAAAATAGCAATGTAGACATTCCCACTTGGGCCCGAAACCCAGTGAAGGGAGAGGGTTTCAGATCCCAGGTTCCAGCCCAAGCAGGAACATCTACACTGCTGTGTTTAGCCCCATAGCATGAACCTGAGTCAGTTGACTCAGGCTCTGAGACTCTCTGCTGCAGGTTTTTTGTTTGCCTGTTTTTTTCAGTATCGAGTACCCTCGGTACCAGGTCTGCTGGGTTAAAGGGCAGCCTGAATTCAGGGAGAGAAGGAAGCAGAGAGGCCCTTCTTAGATCCCAGGCAGATGGCCTAGGGAGTGTAATCCTGCAAGGAGCAGGCCAGAAAGGCTGAAAGCAAAAGGAAGCAGAGAGACTTGTTTTAATGCCCAGAAAGAGCGCCTTGGAAATGACACCTTTAGAGAGCAGCTCAGGCTCCTTCTGGGGACCCAGCATTAGGGAAAGGGACCTGTTTATCAGTAAACATTGTGCTGAATTGGTTTATTTTGAAGAAGTAAAACTCAAGCCTGAAAAAAGGGACTAAAATCCTGATGCCGGACAATTAAGCTACAGCACACTAAAGCCACATTACTTGTGGGCATCCACATGGGGGTTAACACACTTTAACTTATGTGCATTAACTTAACATCTTTAGTTAATTGGTTGTAACTTCCCTGTGTAGAAGAGCCTTTTCATCACTGCTAGGATTATATTAAGATTAGAAGTGGGATATTTTGGTGGTGAAATGTCAGAAAAGCTGTGCTGCATTGTACCTGTTTTGCATGGTCAGAAAATTTCTCTCTCCAAATGAAATCTTTCAGAAGCATTTAATATATATATATGTTTGTATTTATATAAGAAACGGGATCAAACCAGAACTGCAAATACAATTTTTGTCTCAAACAACACTTCCTGCTTTTCCTTTTCAATGATAAAAACCCTATATATTCTATTTTTGACTCAGCCTTGGGGTGAGAAAAATGGAATTGTAAAGTTCTGTTTATACACTGGTCAGAAGAAGATCCAGAGATATCTTTGTAACACTCCCCTGGTTTACCTGCACCTTGTCCTGGGAGCAAAATTCTCATAACAGAGACAATATTGCACTTGACAGACATGCCTCTTGGTTAGGTCTGCACAAGAAATCAGAGTGGACTTGTTTTCAAATGTGAGTGCCGAAATAGGATGAGCAATCTACATTTGGGCATTTAAATCGACAGACTTGTACATAAAACTCAGTCATGCCAGGTGCATCCTCATCTCCCATTGAGATGTTGAGAGAGTTTAGCATCTTTTGAGATCAGGCTGGGGAGGAGGGAAATATATGCACCTCCTATCACACTAATCTGGACGTTTAACTATGAGAGGTTTGTCCTGTATAGGCATCCATATTTAAAAATTAGTATCCCTGGGCCAAATTAATTCCTGGTGTAACATTATTGACTTTATTGAACAGTACTAGGAAAATTTGTTCCTGGTGTCTAAATGTGTTTATAGTGAACATCCAGAAGACACGTATGCTCCTCCAGGTCCCATTCTCACTGATTAAACAGCCCTAAAGCAATAATGGAGAGTGCAAAAGGTGAGTTTGCAAAAACTTTGTGAAACACGCTGGGGGAAACTGGTGTGAAGTCAATAGGGACTGTGTGAGTGTAAATGATAGCAAAAATTTCATCCATAACCTTGTATTGTAGATGGACCACAGACTGGTGGCTCAACACTAGGTAATACTTAGCCAATTAGCAGAACCTCCAATTTGGTGGCTGGACCTGCTCTATTTGAGAATTCAATCAGGCTCCTTGTGTTGTATATGCAAAAGCTACTACATACTATGTGAGCTAAAGAGGAGCTTCCCCCCTTGATAAGCCATTATAGATGCCAGAGCTAAAAGGCTTTTTTCCATAACCTACACCTCACATGGATCTATAGAAATTTAAAAGATACCCCATTTAGAGAGGAAGGACTGTTTCAGGAGGCCGTATTGTTTAGTGTTTAGCACAGAGGACTGGAAATACCAGTTTGCTTCCATTCCCATCCTTAGGCAAGTCACAACCTCAATGTATCTCAGTTTAACTAGCTGTAAGATTAGTAGAATGCTACTTAGCTATTTCAGGCAGTGTAATTAGCTCCTTGAAATCTTTATCTTATAAATACAAAGCATCATTACTGCAGGGACAGAATTTCTCTGCTTCCTCTGGGCACACAAAGAAATGGTTGTTTCAATATTTACACATTCCTAAATTGACTCTGTCAGTTCACTTACCAATCAAAGGCTTAGAGCAACTATAGGCTCTTAGAATATATTTCATAAAAGAACTACAGTATCTGAAATTGAACAAAACTTCCCAGTTCCATGCTCACTATTTTCCATGCCCTGACCAATTCTGCAGGTCTGTCCTCTGCCTTCCAGACACACATTGGCAGATATTCAAGGCAATCTCACTTGCCAAGTTCTTTCTTATAACAAGCACACTTTTTATGAACTGATTCGGATTATTCTCCCTTCTATGTGAGGATAATGAAAAATGATGAGATGTGCTGGGCTTCCAGCAGCTCTCTTCTTTCTTGGACAGGACACTGTTGGCTATTTGCAGAGCCATACCAGGCTGTATTCACTATGGCTAATTTCTGCCCTGTTTTAATGCTCGTTTCCCAAATAGTGTCTATCCTTCCAAATTTCCGAGGATTGTGCTAGAGCAAATATCTCTCCTCCTAGAAGAATGAACTTGGGAACTATTTGATTATGACATCTCCAGTTTTTAAATTAAAACCCTTTTTTTTTCTTTCAGCAAAATATGCTTAGTGTTCTAAATACAGAAAGCTTCTTAAAGGTGGTGATTTTTGAGTGCATAGCTAACAACATGCTGCTGCCTAGACTAATCATTTACCCTGATAACCCAACTCTCAAAAGCCAACACTTCCCTCCTCCCCCGCCCCCCCACCCAGTGCAGACCCTCTATATAGGCTTCTGTTGTTAACCATAAATACTGATTGTTCCATATTCTGGTTTGTACTTTGTTAAGGAGGTTGACAAAGCTACACAGGCGCATGGCTTTGTGTGGCATTATATCACAACCACACAAGTCTATCGCTCACCTCTTTTGCCTTCTCAAAAAAATCTTCAGTTCCCTCTTTAAATTTTTGCAGAAATACAATCTTACCTCCCACATTACTTAATTCTGCAGCGCATTCTTCCAGTGAAGATGCTTTCCAGATGTGGGACATTGACAAATGATTCTGACATGCTGAACAAGCAGAGTATGCAAGGTGACCCTCTCAGGCCTGCTTCATAACAAGAGGTAGCACTTAGGGTTGCCATGTGTCTCAAACAATAATGTAATCGATTCTCTAATGTAATCTGTGATGTCCATGTAATGTGAGCAGAAATTGGAATGACATTTTATTTCTTTAACTATCAGTTTAGCTGTGGACTACAAATATTATAGCTAGCCAGCTTTGGCAAGAACCTGGCAAATCACAAAGGAGTGTTAATTAATTCAGATTTTTGCTACCAGTGAATTCCAAAATCTGCTCACTCCTCTTGCCAAAAAGAGATGTATGAAAAGAAGAGAAACCAAGACAGAGAGATATAGAAAGCTCCTGAGAGACTTGTAACACAAATGATTACAGGATAAATCAAAAAGTCCTTCTGGATAAGACTCATTAGACAACCTTCAAATTTGAGGACAACCATCTACTAGTGGTTTTAAGAATAAAGTTTAGCCTGTCCTCAAGCCTATAAAAGTCAGTTTAGTTTCTCTGGACATGCCATTCTTCCTGATTGGATGGTAACAGTAAAACCAGCCTTCATCCTCAACCCATCAGTACTTTAGAGCAAATGATTATACACAGGAACTAGTAATCCATCACCAAAATAAAAATATCATTTTACAAGTGCTTGGATCAGTCTGACAAGGTTGGGACCCTTATCTGGCAATATTCCATATAAAATTGATAACAGGAGGCACAGTTCTTTCTCCCTGGGAAACAAGGAATCTTTGCCACTGAACATGAGCCAGTACACTAGCAATGTCATTCTGCCTCCCTGACCTACCCATAATCTTCAAAGCAATCCTGCTTTTAAACACTGCAGATGACCATTTGAAGCTGCATCTCAATGATATTTATTGGGCTCAGAATAGCTACACTGTTGCCTAAAGAGCATATCAAAGGGGGAAAAGATCCTTCATTTCTTCCCCAACCCCTATGCTTTCACCTTGACCCATTGTACTAAAAAGGCAGAATGAATCACACCAAAAAAAAGAGATAACTTATGAAGTCGCAGATAGTGGTAATGCTGAAAGTTACCACTCTGTTTTTCCATACACAAAAAGAATCCATATACTTTTTAGTCTGTGATACTTAAATTTTCAGTTAATGTGAAAAATAGAAGTAAAAGTCATTGTGAGAGATTGCAGTGAGGAACTCTGCTATAATATGCAGCCATTTTAACTCATAATATGGCAGCTGGGCCGACTCCTCAGAAATTTGATAGAGCAATAAACAGAAAGCAATATCCTAATAGCTGCAAGAAACATCGTCTTCCGCTACATTCAGTAACTGGGATGATATAAGCTCACTTTCATAGCATCAAGGATTTAGTTCTTCCAATTTATGAATGCTAATCAGGAATTAATAGTCAGCTAATATGCAAAATGGGGAAAAAAATTCACCTTTCAACTACCTTTTATAAACACGGTGTGTGTGTGTGTGTGTGTGTGTGTGTGTGTGTGTGTAATCCTGCCCCACTGAAGTCAGTGTGTGTTTGGTCTATGACTTCAATGGAGCTAGGATTTCCCCTAGATCTGTTATGACCAATACAGGTAAAGACAGTAACAAACTAAAGGACTTGAGTCAACTGTGGACATTCACTCTTCCTGGTTATCACAGCACTACAACATTCAAATGTCCTAGCAGAAACAGTCACTACATTGGCTGTCACATCAGATACTTGTAAACCTACAGTCCTTGTAGACTAAAAGGAGGCACATGACACAATCTCTTCTTTTTAACAGCAGATGATCCTGGCTAAGAAGCTCCATTTGGAGAATGTATTTGTCCCAGTCAAAAGGGATAGATCATTGATGTCCATGGATGATTCTTCCCATGGAGGAATCAACTTTCTTCTAGACACTTCTTTGGAATTTGTGGATTTGAACATGAAGCCAGCAGTCAGAGTACAACAAACGTCAGAGGGAAAAATAAATCCCACAAACACAGCTCTAAATACAGACCTTCCCGTATTTGTCTGTACAAACCACATTCCATAAAAATCTCAGAAATTAAATAAGGTGATTATTGTACTTTTGGATGGTCTCAGTGCCTTATGAAGCACAGAACTTTCTCCTTATCTTTTTACAATATTGGACAAGATTATTACTGGTGGGATCCTATTCATGTAACAGATTGCTGGGTACATTTTGGGTTTTTCCCCCTCTAAATTTGGTTTAGTTGCAAAATATTCAATAGAATTCAAACCTTTAAAAACATGAGATGCATTTACATAGTTAAGCTTGTTAGATTGTGCTCTGATCTCATTAAGTAGCTGTTTGTGCTTAAAATTAATCTTTCACTTTTTTTCTATCTTCTAAGTATTTAGTTTATGTTTCTTAGTGATTGTAGATCATATTCAGCAGGTGGCACTGTGACTGATCTATTTTTATGTCTTATGCAATGGAAACATAAAACATTACAAATCTGCCAAGATCTATAGTATGGATACTACATCCACCCCTACAGAAACCAAAGCATATACTCATGTAGAATTCTGGAGTAAAGTTCCCCTTCATAGCTTTCCACAGTGAAGCTGTAGCTCCCATTAAAAATAACAACATAAAACCATTAAACAGGCTGTAAACATAGAGATTTTAAAATTTAATCAAAGGAATATATGCCAGTCCAATAAATATTCTCTAATATTCAATTTTATTTCTTTTGTTTTTGAAGAGAAATTCAATGTTGATATTTTGCTACTTAACATCAACTCACTATAATGATGGAAACTTAATTAAAAAAAGGGGGTGAGGGTGAGAGGCTCTTTTCAAACCAGTGGAAAGCATTTTCACTATCTGTTTTTTCAATGGTTTATAGTGACACGGAAATAATGCAGGTTTTAAACAAGTGACAGTATAACACATTTGGGATAAATTTTTGACATGCACCCATGCTCCTCCTCACTTTATTTATTATTATAGTTAGATTGTCTTGTGTGACCATACTGATGTTTTAGAATGATAAAACAGTATGCTGGAAAAAAGATCAAATATGTTCTCTTTCAATGCACAGAATGAAAGGCATTGGTCTGATTCTGATCACCTTGGTTCTGGTGCAAATCAGGAGTAATTACACTGAAGTAAACTGAGTTACACTGGTGCAGAACTGGTGTAAGTGAGGCTACAGCCACACCGTGATCGTAACAAAAAATAAGGAAAACCAGGAGCAAAGATATGTTTTGTCAAACTATTCGTACAACATGCAAATCACATGGTTCCACTTTGATACTGTCAGTGAAATGTTTGTGAAAGAGCAAAAACTTGGAAATTGGGTACCTAACTGAGTAGGCGGATAGATACATCAGGTGAAAAGATGTAATATAAAACAAAAATATAGTCATCCTGGGGGAAATCGTGGCCCACAGAATTGGGAGTTTTGCCAGTGATTTCAGTGGGGCTAGGATCTCCCATCCCTTACCCCCCGATCTTGGTAATTTAAAAGGAAGAAAAATGACAAGTGTGTATATTGTAACAAGATAAATCACCATTATATATGCAACTGGTTGGGCATAGGGCCAGATCCTTAGCTGGTATAAATCAGTACAAGTCCATTGAGCTCACCAGCTTTTAAGCTTGCCCTATAGCTTTATATTTCATTGTCCAGAGCAGTGGTTCTCAACTAGGGTTGTCAACTTTCTACTTGCATAAAACTGAACACCCTCACCATGCTCCTGCCCGCCCCACCCCGCCTCCAAGGCCCCGCCAATGCCCTGCTCCTTCTCTGCCCCCGCTCACTCCATCCCCCCTCCCTTTGTCGGTCGCTCTCCCCACCCTCACTCGCTCATTTTCACTGGGCTGGCTCAGGGGGCTGGGGTGCGTAAGGGGGTGAGGGTAAGGGCTCCGGCTGGGGATGCAGGCTCCAGGGTGGGGCCTGAAATGAGTAGTTCAGAGTGCGGGAGGGGGCTCCAGGCTGAGGCAGTGGGTTGGGATGCGAGAGGGGGTGAGGGCTCTGGCTGCGGGTGCAGGCTCTGGGGTGGGGCCAGGGATGAGGGATTTGGGGTGCAGGACGGGGCTCCGGGCTAGGACTAAGGGGTTTGGAGGGTGAGAGGGGGATCAGGGCTGGAGCAGTGGCTTGGGGGACTGGAGCAGGGTGTTTGGGCGCGGGGGATTGGGGGGTTCAAGGGTGCAGGCTCCACGAGGCGCTTACTTCAAGCAGCTCCTGGAAGCAGCGGTATGTCCCCTGTCCAGCTCCTACGCGGAGGTGCAGCCAGGAGGCTCTGTGTGCTGCCCCGTCTGCAGGTGCTGCCCCTGCAGCTCCCATTGACCAGCTGCTAATTGTGGAGTCCCCTTCTGCCCCTACGTATAGGAGCTAGAGGGGGGACATGCTGGCTGCTTCCTGGGAGCCACGCGGTATTGAGGCTAGCAGAGAGCCTGCCAGCCCTGCTGCGCACCGCCGCCAACCGCACAGTCAATGGCCTGGTCAGTGGTGCTGACCAGAGCCTCCAGGATCCCTTTTCAACCAGGTGTTCTGGTCGAAAACTGGACACCTGGCCACCCTATTCTGTACCGGGGTTGGGGGTCCTCTGGGGGGCCACAATCAGGTTTCTGGGGGTCTGCCAAGCAGGGCTGGCATTAGATTTACTGGGGCCCAGGGCAGAAAGCTGAAGCCCCACCAAATGGGGCTGAAACCCAGGGCCCTGAGACCCACCACCCAGGGCGGAAACCGAAGCCTAAGCAACTTACCTGTTCCGAGCAATGCCACCTGTTGTGTGGGGTCGCAGTGCCACTCAGGTTGGCCTGGTCACCCCTCTGTCATGGAGGAGGGGCCACTGGGCCAAACCTGAGTGGCACTGTGACCCCGCGTGCCAGGTCACAGCTTGATATGGGTGCCCTCTCAAAGAGTGGCCAAGGGCAAACTGTCCCCACTTCACCTAAGCTCTTCTTTCTCTCTCCTTACTCAGGAAAATTCCACACTGACTTCAATATTTAATGATACTTATCTCTTTTGTAAAACACTTTCAGATGTACGGATGACAAACATTATATGACATCTAGGTATTTATTTATTATTAGTATTAGTAGTAGTAGTAGTAGGACTTTTCCCTGAGCAAAAAGTGCAAAATAGGGAGTTAAATCCCATTAGTTCCTCCATGGTTATTCCGAAATAGAGTTTCAATACACATATAAAAGTGAAAATATTAGTATTTTATTGTTACACTCTGGTGGAGTACAACCTGAAATAGTCCTGGAGAACATTATCTAACTGTCCTATCAAGGGAAAGCCAATTTTGTTATTTATAAATATTATATGGCACTGTTTTCTATTGAGTGAATCTCCTAAAAATAAGTTAAAATGTCTTAAATTATATTTAATTTCTTAATAGTTTAACAGATGAAAGAGAAGATTTATAAATCTCTGTGTTTTAGAAGGTACATATGGTTCAAATAAGTACAGCACTTTTGTGATCAAACACAGATCGGCCTCTTGAGGTCTTGATTTATTAAGGTGTACCACTCACTACATACTTATTACCAATCAAGCAGTGGTAGAATTCTTCCTATGGAGAAATCCAGTGTTTTGACAGGAAGAGAATCCGGTGCTTTCATTTAAAATAAAGATGCCAAATAAGTTAGTGTTTTATGCTATTCAAAATGACTGTTAAATTGAATTTCCTTTGAAAGGATGGATAAAAATAATCTATCCCAAGTGATTTTCATGGGGCATACACTCTTCGACAGGATGGCATGTGATTGACAGCCTGAGCAAGGATATCTGGAACCATCAACATGATAAAAAACAGAAGGAAAGAGAAAAGAGGCATTGTCGGGAAAGCAAAAAAAGAGGGAAAACTGAGAAGTAAAGAAATAAAAGATTAAAGGAAATTTTCAGCTTAGCTTTTCTGCCAAATCAATTACTCACAGCAGATGCAGAGTCTGATATAATATTCCACAGGTGAGTTAAAAAAATCCTTCTACAGCGCAAACCCCAAGTAAAGCTAAGTGCTCATAAGACTGAGCACAATATCTGTAAATATAAAGTAAATAAATGGCACCATGTGCAATCAATATTATGTTGCCCCTGGAATCTGCTCTTCCTAATTCAACAAAAAAACTGTGTTCGAATGATCTGGTTTAGAGTAACATGAAATAGGCCAGAACCTCAGCTGCTACAAATAATTGACTTCAATGGACCTACACTGATTTTTACCAACTGCGGTTTGGCCCCATGTTTTCATCTCCTTGGCTACCCTTTCTGGCTTGATCCTGTTTTCCTGACACACCCAGAACTCCTATGCATTTTAATGGGAATCTGGGTGCCCAAGAAATACATAAATCAAGGCTTGTTTCTTAGGTCCAATTAAATTAGATAGTTTTCCATGTTAAATAAAGCCAGATGAAGGTGCTTACATCATGCAGTATTTTAAGGAAGATTCTACATCAAGATACATTTAAATACAGACTAAAGGTATTCGCCGATATAGGATAAGTGTTTGTAATCATGAATCTCCTTTTAAAGCCATCATAAGAAAAGTATTGTATAGCAAACACCTTCCTTAAGAAACCATTTCTTGTCTGATTTGTTTTCCCAGATTTTCCCCATATATACCTAATTTTCTGCAAAGCATTAGGAAAGTTAAATATGTTGGGAGAGAGAGAGAAAAAACCCTTTATGTGAATAACTAGGGACAACTTTGAAGCCTTTCAAAATGTCGATAATACTATGCAAATATTAGCAGTCAAGAGAACTGAGACATTTAAAATACTTCTGCCATTTGACTTTGACACTGCAGATCTTGACAAAGTTAATGTTAGCTAAAGTAACTGGAGAAGGTATGTCAACATTAGGCAGCTATTACTGGTCATATAACAATTATGAATTATCTAAAGCACTGCACAGGTACCCTGAGCCTTCACAGATGATTACACACATTTTTATACACACATTTTCTATTCCTCTGTTTCATGTGTGCACGGAAAAATAGGGAACAAAGGCTACAATTTGTTCAAAGTATGCCTAGCCATGCTTTAGTTGCTGAAGGGTCAAATACAGTTAAAACTAGTTTCGGCTCCCTTACACAATTTTTAAGGGTTCATCCCGATGCTGGGCTTCCACTACTAGCCTTCAGTGTAATCATCATAATAAATTTGGGGTAAGATTTTTCTAAAACATCTAAGAGATTTAAACAAGTCCCATTGCATTTCAATGGAATTCGTGTTCCTAAATCCCTTAAATGCTTTTGAACTCACCCCGCCCCAAAACCAATAAAATGAAAGGCCCTCTAGTCTACACAGAAACATGTAATCTAAATTACAAGTACATGTTTGTATACCCTCATCCCATCTGATAGTAACCATAGAGAAAGAAAGAGAAACACAGTTTCAGAATTACCCTGTCCTGTTTAATTTCACAGTCTGTGTATAAACACCGTGCACTTTCAGTGTTCCTTCAATACTTCCCTCTTTATTGTGTCTGTACACAAAGGCATCTTTGTTTTAAAATATTTGTGTTTTATTTTAACAGCAGAGATGCAATGATTTTCTTTCAGAGTAGCAGCCGTGTTAGTCTGTATCTGCAAAAAGAACAGGAGTACTTGTGGCACCTTAGAGACTAACAAATTTATTAGAGCATAAGCTTTCGTGGACTACAGCCCACTTCTTCGGATGCATATAGAGTGGAACATATATTGAGGAGATATATATACACACATACAGAGAGCATGAACAGGTGAGAGTTGTCTTACCAACTCTGAGAGGCCAATTAAGTAAGAGAAAAAAAACTTTTGAAGTGATAATCAAGCTAGCCCAGTACAGACAGTTTGATAAGAAGTGTGAGGATACTTACAAGGGGAGATAGATTCAATGTTTGTAATGGCTCAGCCATTCCCAGTCCTGTAAATGATTTTCTTGGATCACTATGCCTTCTGTTGTTACAGATGTGTTGTATCCACCAAGCAAAGTATTAACAACTACACAGAACTTTATTTACAGTGGAAGCCTTTTTTCCAAGCTTCACATGCAGCATCTAAACACCACAAGATGATTTTCGGCTAGGTAGAGCATGAAATATTTACTTGGGTGGCCTTTAAAATAATAATTTCTCATAAGGACTCTTGTTTTACATCCCACAGTGGCAACAGAAACAGAGCAGCAGCATTGCAGCTTCATTATTATCATTTATATTGCAGTAGTGCCTAGAGGCCCGCAACTATTCAACTTTGGTGAGGCCTCATCTGGAGTACTGTGTCCAGTTTTAGGCCCCACACTACAAGAAGGGTGTGGAAAAATTGGAAAGAGTCCAGCGGAGGGCAACAAAAATGATTACGGGGCTGGAGCACATGACTTATGAGGAGAGGCTGAGGGAACTGGGATTGTTTAGTCTGCAGAAGAGAGGAATGAGGGGGGATTTGATAGCTGCTTTCAACTACCTGAAAGGGGATTCCAAAGAGGATGGATCTAGACTGTTCTCAGCGGTACCAGATGACAGAACAAGGAGCAATGGTCTCAAGTTGCAGTGGGGGAGGTTTAGGTTGGATATTAGGAAAAACTTTTTCACTAGGGGGGTGGTGAAGCACTGGAATGGGTTACCTAGGGAGGTGGTGGAATCTCCTTCCTTAGAGGTTTTTAAGGTCAGGCTTAACAAAGCCCAGGCTGGGATGATTTAGTTGGGGATTGGTCCTGCTTTGAGCAGGGGGTTGGACTAGATGACCTCCTGAGGTCTCTTCCAACCCTAATCTTCTATGATTCTATGAACTAAGGTCTGGTCAGATTCCACTGTGCTAGGTGCTGCACAAATATAGTAAGGGACAATCCCTTGGAGTGTTTACAATCTGAATAGAGGAGATGGAAAGAAAGTGGAGGAAAAGAAGTGTTGTCTCCATTATCTAGATGGGGCAGTGACGCACAGAGAGAAAAAGGGTCTGATGCAAAGATCACTGAAGTCAATGGAGTCTTTCCATTATCTTCAATGGGCTATGGATCAGGTCAAAAGTAACTTGCCCACGATCATTCCGGAAATCTGTGGAAGAGTAGGGAATTGAAACCCACCCCAAGTTTCTGTTCAGTGTCTTAACAACAAGACCAACTACTTGCTATCAGAACTTGCTTTTAAGCAAACACTCACAGCTTGATATGCAGTCAGTACATCCAAAACATTCTTCAAAGTTCTAGAGATCTTACTGGTTGTAGTGTTATTCTCCCGTGTTAAAAATAGGGAATATGTCTGAAAGCATAACTATCTCTAAAACCAGAATCAACTTTTGAAATGTGCCCGCTGTACCACTACAGATTTCTGAGCGGTAGCCGTGTAATTTCCCCTCTGTTGATATTCACACCTTCCTGTCAACTGTTGGGAATGGGCCACATCCATCCTAATTGAATTGGCCTCGTTAGCACTGACCCCCCCCACACACTTGGTACTGGAACTTCCATCTTTTCATGTGCTGTACATTTATACCTGCCTACTTTTTTTCACTCCATGCATCTGATGAAGTGGGTTATAGCCCACAAAAGCTTATGTCCAAATAAATGTGTTAGTCTCTAAGGTGCCACAAGGACTCCTCATTGTTTTTGTACCACTACATTTAGCTAATATATATGTGTTTGATAAAAGTAGTAGTATGCTAAGATGGGGGGGTGGGGTGGGGAATGGGACACACTATGAAAGAACAACTTGTACAAACAAGTGTTTTTTCTCATTATTATAAACTGGATAGACTACATGATGCCTTCCAAGCATGCTCACTGAAACTGACAAAGTGCCTGAGTCTATCCCCACTAGCTTCAGGGTGAATAGGAAACAGTTCCACAGTGAAACATTTGACACAGGAGGTAAACTGAAACTCATATTTTGCACAGATTTATAACCACTGGATTATCTGAGGGTCTATTAAGTTTATAATTCATGATGCATATTGTTCCAGTATTTATACTGTGAGATGCAATTATTCATCCATTATGTTATGAAACAGATGCAAAATATACATCATGTATTGTATGAAATAACTTGACATTGAATAATATATTTATCCAAACTGTCACAAGTAAGAATCCTTAACTCGGGGATGAACAGTTCATATGCATGCATTATTTAACTGAAAGCTATTTAATTGTTTATATTGTACTCCATTAATATTTTAGAGGAAAATGTTAAATTCAAGTAGTTCTGCCATTTGTTAGGGGAGATTTTCCCCTTATTTGAGGAGTTAGGAATTGGGAACATTATTCTATTTTTGGGTGTGAGGTTGCTGGTAATATTCTGCACACTGAAGTATGGTGTGAAGGGGGCTAGAAATAATTTCACTACAGAGGCGAATTAAAAAAAGCAATAAAAGCAGAGGCTAAATGTCCATTTGTGTGAATTTAAATCATTTCCCCCAGTGCATTAGGTCCTATTTGTGAAACTCTTATCCACACTGGTAAGTACGTACTCATGGAAACAGTTGCTGACTTCAGTGAGATCATTTGTCTGAGTATCTTCTTCTGCAGGAGGCAGGCAGAATTTGGTTTTAACTGCTAAGAACTATAAGGGGTGGAATAGTTAGTGCTGTTATCTGTGCTTCATCTCCCCTTGACAGGGTGAGTCCATGGCCTCCCACTTGATATGTTAGCGAGTGCTGGCAAGGTAGTGCCAGAGTGGGGGAAGTACATCATACCTTTCTAAAGTAAAATAGTTACCTTCTGTTCTGGTAAAACCAAGGTTTAGCAACCTAGGTGCAGTCATCAGCTATGTGACTGCTATTACTTGTCACATAAGGACTATAGGGTAAGGGTCTATAGCATTTTAGCTAATTGGATAGTTGAAACACTGTCTCTACAAAGTCAAAGCTCCCCTGAGCCAATGGCTCATCAGGCTGACATGCTTCGGTTTCACAAGGGAGTGATGTGGCAAGAATCACATCTAACTGCCTTTGATGGCCCTAGCCCGTTAGTAGGGTTCCTATTTTTCAGTTAGGTCAACTGGAGGGGGCTTTTCAGTGTGAGATTGAGCAAAATGCAAACCCACACCCTCCCCTGCACCACAGCCACAACCTCAGGGGGGAGGGATAGCTCAGTGGTTTGAGCATTGGCCTGCTAAACCCAGCGTTGTGAGTTCAATCCTTGAGGGGGCCACTTAGGGATCTGAGGCAAAATCAGTACTTGGTCCTGCTAGTCAGGGCCGGCACCAGGCACCCAAGCACATGCTTGGGGCGGCACCTGGTAAGGGGTGGCGGGGGGAGCGCGGCGTGGCATTCTGCGGGGGAGCGCTCCGGCGGCGTGGGCTCCGGTTGCACGGGGCTCAGCAAGGGGGCGGTTTTGGAGGGGGGGGTCTGGTGGCGCTTGGGCGGGGGGGGGGGGGGGGTCGGGGGGCCTGGGGGCGGTGCTTTTTTTTTGCTGCTTGGGGCAGCAAAAAAGCTAGAGCCGGCCCTGCTGCTAGTGAAGGCAGGGGGCTGGACTCAATGATCGTTCAAGGTCCCTTCCAGTTCTAGAAGATGAGATATCTCCATTAATTCCAATTTCTCACCGTCTTAGGAAAACTGCAGCCTGTTAGTGCTTCATGAATTTTTCCCTCTTTCCACTCCACTGGAGCCCTTTACCCAGGGCAGCCGTTTACCCAGGGCAGCAAGCCCCTCCATCTGTTAGATGGCCAGCTCTTGAGCAATCTGAAAGACAGATTCTGCAGCTGGACATTCAGTATAAATACAGTAGTTCATCCTTCATGTATAGCGTGAGCCTGGAGATCATTTTTGAGTAAGGGGAACCCACTGAGGGAAGAAAGTTTGGCCTGCTGTGATTTATAGCACTGTAAGAGTCTCTTTGCATTGCTTTATAGCCAGCCTTTTTCACCAGTTCCTCTGCTCAGCTTTCCTGCTCCACTTTAATTTAAATAACGTCACTGAGGGTGGACTGATATAAGCTGATTATTCTAGGCTTCCCAATACAGTTTCCTGGGTGAACAGATGCCTATTTCCCCCAGAGAGAGGCACTCTGCATACTTAAGCCTGGCAATGGACTTATCCTTCTGGACAATCCCCACCATTTTTTTCCTGACTCATGTTGCTGCTTAAAACCTGCATGCTGCTGCTGCTCAGAAGATGGCATCCCTGCTCAGAGGCAAGAGGGTGCTGTTCCCATGAGGGATCATTTACAGTTGTAGAAGAAATTTACTGTTCCACCGCATCGCACAGGGGCTACACTTCTGACTTGGCATGTTCTGCACCTACTTTGCACTGGTGAAGTCAATGGAGAATCAGGCCTGATGTAACATTAAGGGTGGCCATGATAGCCCTCTACAAGTATCTGCAGAAGGTAAATGATGCATCAAAGAATGAGAGGAACTGTTTAGGGTGGTCTAAGGCAGAATAATTAGTAATAAAGATTAGAAATAATCATCCTGGCAGTCAGACCTATTAGTTGTGATATAGTCTCCAAAGGCAAGTAGTAGATGCCTTATTAGGAGAGAGAATTAAAATTGGATGAGATGAAGCACAAGAATGTATCATGTAGGTGACAGCCATGCAGGGGAAGGATCAGATGACCTAGCAGGCCATTTCCAGTATTAATTTCTGTGATATAATTTACTCTTTACACACTAATGCGGATATCTGAAAGTGGCGTTCAGGGTATTGATCTTGTACTACTGGCTGGATTTATCACCTTTACGACAAACAGCGATGAGGCCAGAGTGACACCTACACACCGCCCACACTCCATTTCCAAAGGCAGTTCAAACAGAGATCTGAGGAAAACACCCTAGAGACCACAGATTGTGTAGGTTTATAGTAAAATGTGTGTATGTATATTATAATAACTGATGTCAGCTATTGTAAAATAAGGCTCTGTTTTACAAACAAGGCTACTTGCCATCTCAAACAACACTATCAAAAACCAAAAACAAATTATCAATGAGAATATAAATATAGTCCCGGTAGTAAGGGTCTAGTTTTTCAAAGGATCATGGGCCAAATTTCGATCTGGGGTAAGTGAGTGCTGCTCGATTGACTCTAACCACACCAGAGTGGAGTTTTGCCCCTGAAGCAGCCCCAGTGGCTCTATGTTGCAGAAAATAAAAGATCTTTTTAAAAAGTTGTCACATTTTCTGTGTGACTCCAGCCCCAGTGCACGTGTTACCACAAATATGGCCACAATCAATTGTGCTATATAGTTACGACCACTTCTGTTCCTGACAGAATCACGTATTCACTCCACCCATGGCAACTACCAACTATCTAGGTTCTTACATGGACTTCAGTACTATCTGAACATCTCTCAAGAATTAAAAATAGTCAGTTATATCCATCTCTCTCTTTCTTCCCTAGCAGCAGGTGGGGCTAAGTTAAGTGATTTAATTACAGATAATAGTATCTTCTGCATCAATAATGCAGCTATCTTACAATATCTAACAGTTTGAAATGTACATCTCAATTGGTCTGAAATAGCCATAATCTGTCAATGTCCTGGACAAAATGTAATTGCTTCTATCCTTCACTTTTGGGGAGAGTGAAAAGACTGGGGGAGTGCAGGGAGAGATGTCCTTTGGGAGAATAGCGTAATTATTCTTTGTATTTATTTTCTGGTGGGTTCATATTATTTTGGAGGTGGATTTACAGCAGGACAGCAATGTTATGGATTGGTTTGTTGTTGTATTGTCTTGGATTATAGCACCTAGAGTTTTGGATAGTGCTTTGAAATAATCAATGCAGCTAAAGTTTCAAGTAATTCTACCTGCCACTGTGCCATTTCCCACCCCTCCTCCTCTTCTGTATCACATTCCAATGATAAGCATTTATACATCCACATACCGCAATATAAGCAACAGCCCTTTAAAGCAAATTGTGCCTCTTGAAATACCCGTCCTCTATGTCAAGTGAGTTCCAGCAAAGACATGCAAGGAATCTCTTTTTGTTAAATATTTACTTTATCTCCCTTTTTACATTCTCATGTCAGAGGTTTTTTTAAAAACCTTAAGTAGCATTCAAAAAATAAAAGGATCCTATCTCCAGATTATTGCTGTAAAGAACTCAAAAGCTTTGCCACACAAGGGTTCCGGTGAATATTTTCTTTAAGGATGATCCTTGTGGACTCATCCTCATCCATCTCCCACCACCACCCAATGTTGGCTTTGAGTTTGAATCCCAGAACTCCAAGTGAAACACAGTTGAAACCACGTCTTGCATCTGAAGAAGTGAGGTTCTGACCCACGAAAGCTTATGCTCCCAGTACTTCTGTTAGTCTCAAAGGTGCCACAGGACCCTCTGTTGAAACCACTGAATTTCACCATCATGCCACACATTTTTTAAGATTTAATTTGTGATGCAAAACAATCCATTAATCCAGGTATACTTCAATCTTTACCTGCATTCTCTTGAACCTCAACGGGTCTTTACGGGAAGAAAAAAATGCATGATCAAGTTTTAGTGTCTATACCAAATCCCAAAACCAGGTGAGCTTGGCAGGGTGGTGTCTATGGTTCATTGTGAACTTTTCATACAATTCTACTCCCACCTCTGTAGGGAAGAGATTATAGTTGCTGAGGATGGTGGCAGGAAAATTGTACGGCTGCAATAAATAGCATAAATTGCATCTCACTGTAAATCTGCTGAATTAAAAAAAAAAAAGGCCAGATCTTCAGCTGGAGTAAACTGGCACGGCTCTGTTGGCATAAATGCAGTCACACTGATTTCCACCAGCTGAGAATCTGACCCTGATGCACTGTCTATTTCTGTTCTGTTTTTATGATCTTCTCAGCACAAATTACATAAAGTGTTCTCCAGCATCAGGAACCGGAGGATGCAATGCCAACAGCCATTCCAGCCTCTTGTGCAGCCATTAGAGCTAATCAAACAATTTTGTAATGAACTAAAATATTGTTTATGCATAATCCAGCCTTACCCAGTTTGGCATGAGCAAAATGGGAACGACGAGTGTGCTAAAACCGTTTTTTTTTTCAATCACAGAGCATGGTGAAGGGGATCATATGTTAAACCAAAGATCCTAGGTTCAAGCCCTACTGCATTACATACGTATTAAGGCCCAAAACCTACAAAAACATCAGACCCGGCAGACTTGGACTTGTGTTAAACGCCACTGAAGTCAATGTGCTCCAGGCAAGCACAGGAGTTTGCCCGCATGGATGCTGGAGCACAGTAAGAACTTTAAAGCAATAGCACTACCCAAATCACAGAACGATTAAAGAAAGGGAAAATAGTTGAGGAAATCAAGGTTGTTTTTTTCATATCACATTAAAAAAAAATCAAATATGCACAAGGCACATGGGCATTTGAAAGAATAAAGTCTTTTAAGAAAACATGTTTTAAGGGCATTATTTCTGCAGGAATATTTCTGCTGGGACTACAGAAATCATCAAATGTGCCTCAGTTTTAAATCTTGCCCAGATGTAAACTGTGCTGGCTTCTAATGTCCCTAATTTAATTTATTGCTTGGAATGCTGCAGTTGTGTAGAGTAACTGATATACCCTTTGACTGAGAAATAACCAGGCCAAGTGGCTTATAAAATTTTCTTTCCTTCATAGTCTTCTTATTGTAAAGAAAGGATCAGTCTCTTGCATGAGGCTTTATTACTGTATCTTTATAAGAAATTTTGTACAGAAAGAAAAGGTCTGCCTTTTGTCTGTCCTTGTTAAGTGGAAGTTCCCTTGCAGTAGACTTATAGACTTTATTTATTATAAATTATGAACAATACCTTGAAAATGTACATTAAATTTAAATGTGGGCTGAATGAAAAGCTTATGCACTGTGGCAATTTTTTCCTTCTATTTTTATCACACAGTATTTAATTCTATTACTATTATTCTGAGTAGGATATTGATGTGGACTTTGAATAAATTGCACTTGAGATACTTTTTTGCTATAAATAATATTTATGCAGGAAATAAAGTAGTGCTTTGTTTAAAAATAGCACATACCATGCAATGCAATGGCAGCAAAGTTTTGCAGAATGTCTCATCCTTGTTCACATTAAGTAGCATTTTTCTCCTTGAGTAGTTCCATTGGCTCTAATTGGACTACTTGAGGAATAAGGCTGTTTTTGGTATAAGTAAGATGATATGAGCTAGCCTATTATCAGAGCTGGTTGAAATTTTTTTGACTGAACAGTTTCCCATCTGAAAATGTAGCTTTTTCAAAATCTAAACGTTTTGTGGGAATGCATCAATTTTGATGACTGTTTCAACAGGAAAAAAGTCAAGCTGAATTGTTTTGACTTGCCTATGTTATTTTGATAATGTTGAAATATTTCATTTCAATAACGTCAAAATGTTTAGTTTCAATGAATAAGGTAAAACTTTTCATTTCGATTTTATTGTTTTGATTCATTTAAACATGTATATAATATTAATTTTAATATTATATACATGTAAAATGAAATGGTTCCTTAATTACATAATTTTTAATATTATATAGATTATAAGGGCAAAAATTAAACATTTGACATTGTCAAAATGAAACATTTTGATGGTTCTGAATCAAAATTTTTCAGAATTTTTGTTCCATGGAAAATTTCAGCTTCTTCATCTCATTCAAAATAATTTTTTCCCCTGAGATGTTGGAATTTCCTGGGGAATAAAAATTTCTCATTTCCAACCAGTTCTACCCATTACAATTAGCACTTTTCGGTGCAGTTCCTGGAGTTATGTGATTGTTAGACTCTGTACTTTAATTTAAAAAGTAACTTTCTATCCCTCATAACTGCAGACCAAAGCTTGAATCATTTTGGCCAAGTGAATCCTAAAGACTTAAATGCCAGAAAACAAATAAAAAGACCCCCCCCCTCATTTTTATTTTTTTTTAATCTCATGATTTTTAGAGTCTGATTCATGATTTCTTTTAATATGTGGAGTTGGCAAATTTTGAGGATGTAAGTTGTGCATTTGCCTTGTGCTGGTCCTCTTTCAATCAGAGGAGCTGTATTCATCAAAATATGACGGTGAGGATATTTTTAGAGTCTTTTAAAAACTGTAGCTGGAAGGCAGGGTGGGAGGGGCTAGAAAAGGCTGCAGGCAGAAGGTTGGGTGAAGAGAGAGGTAAAGTAGCTCCAGGAATAATGTTGTTTTCCCCATTCTGCTAAAGTTCCTTGTTCAGTCTTAGAAGAAAACATCTCTTTCTATGGTTCGTTCTACTACTGTCATGTGACAGTTGCTAGTCAATATTGGGGCTTGTTTTTATGTATTTTAATTAATAAACTACATTCCTGTTCATTACATTCTGGGCTGTAGAGAACCTCAATATTCCCAGTGCTCAGTATTTAAGCCAAACCAGCAAATATGAACTTCAGAGCAAAGTCCAACATATTTATAAATCTCTGTTTAATGCTGTTTGGTACAATATCAACAATTAATTCTGGTAGCACCAGAATGATTAGTTAGTTATTGACTTAAAGCTTTAATCAATAGGAGTGGAATGCTATTTATTCATTAACATTTGAATATACAGTAACTCCTCACTTAACGTTGTCCCAGTGAACGTTGTTTCGTTGTTATGTCACTCATCTATTAGGGAACATACTCCTTTAAAGTTGTGCAATGTTCACTTATAATGTTGTTTTGCAGGTGGGGGCTTGGAACTAGAGTGGGCCAGCAGCCCTCCTATTAGCTCCCCTCCACCCCACCCCCCGAGCGCCTCCCACCCGCAGGCCCCACGGATCAGCGCCTACCCCCTCCTGAACGCGGCGAAGGAGCTGTTTTGCCGCATTCAGGAGGTACAGAGAGAGCAGGGGAAGGCACTTATCCGCGATGCCCGCCGATGGTTGGGAGGTGCTGGGGGGCTGCCGGCCCACCCTGGTTCCAAGCCCTCACCCTCTAGCTCCGATGGGTTGCTCGTCCAGAGAATCTTGCAAGTAGTGGAAAAAGTACTGTTCTAGCAGGCAGCGAAAAAAAATTCCCTGGAACCTAACCCCACCCTCATTTACATTAATTCTTATGGGGAAATTGGATTCGCTTAACATCGTTTCGCTTAAAGTTACATTTTTCAAGATTAAGTTAAGTGAAGAGCTACTGTAATCTGCCTCCTCCCTGTGAATAATTCGAGACGGATATATGTTGAAACACTTGTTCCTTGTGATACATTTTAAATATGTATGTTTGTCTTTTTGGGAGAAGATTGCTCTCCTCAGGAGCATGGGGTGACTTGACCTCAGGCCTCATGCGTTGCCATATACTTATGATGTGTAGTTATCTCACAACAGCCACATGCTCTGTAGTACTTATAAGTTATGTGTGTGTGAATGGTTATGTAGGGATGAGTGTGAAGGGAAGCCTAGTTTCACTAAGGAAATGTAATGTGATATTAAAAGAATGTACCACTGTAACTTCCGTAATGTTGCTTAAAAGTGTACTCCAAGCTCCCCTGAGTCTGATACCATCCTATACCTTAGGTATGTACTCAGGGCAGCTAGCCCATCCTGCTGCTTGCACAGCGGTGGCTACACTTCTATTTTCAGGAGGCTAGTTCAATCAGAGCTAGAGCAGGTATGTGTACTCAAGCTGGAAATTCTACCTTTTATCTCCATTGCAGACATACCCTGAATTAGCTCTACTTCATTACTTGTTAAATGTATAGACAATGGTTTAATTACTACCGTTGTTGGTAGTGGCCCTTGAACAACATCCTCTGATTAATTACGTAAAGTTCAACATCTTAGTGCTCCAGGCAATGAAGTTACAGTGTTCACATCTGGGCACTTCAACCCATAATTTGTACCTAATTAAATGCCTCATTTTTAGAGGGGCTGAGAACCCACAATTCCCACTGGCTTCATTGAGGGGAGAGCAGAGATAGCAAGAAAACTAACTGAATGTTGTTTATTCTTAAAATAGTAGTTAGATGAAATTGGCTGAAAAGTTGCCTGCAGCAGCATTGCAGAGAAGTTCATTGAATTATATGGCAATGGAGGATAGCTACAGTGAATGCACAGGGTAATGCAAAATTTATATATATCTGCTTAAGTTTCCACCACTTATGTACATAGGGCCCATATCCGATGTGTTGAAACGTATAGCAATTTGCTGAAAATCTGCTGTGAAATCACAAGCACAAACCGAGAGCGATTTTTGGTAGATTCTCACCTAAAAGATCTTCAGAAGATAAGAACTTGATAATTTATATGCTCCAGGTGGGGGGTGGCCTATGGACATCCAGGAGGAATAAGAGAAGAAGAACTGGACTAAAATGTATGAGACATGTGTCTTACTACAGCAGAAGCATAAATTATTACTAGTCTGAGCATCAATTACTTACTATTGGCAAACATCCACACTTCTGTAGAGGATGACATATGCTTCAAAGGATTCCTAAGCAATACATGGACCCATCTGCAAATGAGCTTCATCTCAGGCTGCAAGGGGCTTGAATGAACTCATTCCATACTTACAGACACCCTGTCATCCCCTAATACCATATATGCAACAGTGTGGTGCTTGACATTTTCCTCCGGCAACATGTTCAAACATTTTAGTTCTCTTCAGTTTCTGCTTGCAGCCATGCCCTTTGCTATACATTTTGTTTCAGATCCCCTCTTCCCCTCAGGACTAGAGAATGAGCTATGTATTAATCTGTGGAGGGCAGTTCTGTAGTAGACTTCTAGGCATCTTAGCTCTGACTACTCATAGTACAACAAAAGAGAGCATATGGCTCTCTGCTAGGGCAGCCTGCTGTGCCATGCAGATCTTGATTGCTCACTGCTGGCCACACACGGCTGTCCCTTCACATTATGTCAAAGCCAGGAGAGTTACTGCAGTCAAGGACTGCAGTAACTGCACTGTAAATTACACTGCCCCTAGAAGACTACATATGTGTAAAGCCATAATGCTCCCTCCCCTAAAAATCATAGCTTTGAAGAGTCCTACAGATAGGTAACGGCTTTACTGATGACCATTGACACTCCTGTGTGATTGTATTGGATAGTCTAGTCCCCTCTGTAATAATTGTGTATGTTAGTCACAAATCATGTGTATGTATCCTCCTGTGTATGTTAGCCACAAATCATTATGAAGGAATAAATTAACAGCCTTTTGGAGGACACCCTGATGGTTTCTCCATAATTATGTATGGCCTGATAGTGCTCCCCCTTCACCAGTGTAAGTCATTTGATTTTTTTCCTGACTTACTCCAGAAATATAATCAAGGCCACATATTCTGGTACTGAGCACAGAATACATTTGCAAGCAAAACTGCAGGCTTCCGGCTATTGCCTCAGCTTGTTTCTTTCTACAGAAGTCCCACTGGTACATGTGTGTCAACTCAAAGGCAATGAAGTTTTATTTTTGAGGTGGAAAATGTGTTATTAATGCCTTTTTATATTTGAATAATGTGCTAAACACTGCACCTCTTGAAGCTGTGGAATGTGAAATCATTTCCCCAACAGAGAAAGAGAGATATAAAGACTGATTGAATGTGTGGTGAGGTAATCAAGTGTTATGGCTGGGATGCCAAATCCCTGTGGTGGGTAAGTGACAAAAAGATGACTAAGTTGAAGTATGATTAACTCCCTTTTGTACATAAGTGAAATAAAAAGAATGCTCATAAAAGAAGCAGCTCACTACAAATGTCAAGTATGAGATATTAAGAATGTGCAAAGATTAATAAAGCTAAGTTGCATCCCATTCATCACGTATCTCAGAGTGGCATACAAATTTGGCTTTAATTTATACCTTCATCTACACTATTGATGGACTCTGCACATTTTTGTGTGGTAGCCAATATGTCAGCTTGATAAATGGGCTCACTTGGTCAAAAAACTCAACTAGTGTTCTTTTTTCTGTATGCTGACAAATGTAGGAAACAAAAGTTTAATCCATTACAAAGGCAGGAATCAAATATGACTTTGATCATCTTGGCAAAAGATTCTGTGATGTTTAGTAAGTATTCATGGACAAGAAAGTTACTTTGAATGATACCTCTTATCTCCAAAGTTCTGTGTTCTATTGTGTTATGAAACTTTAAAGGAACAAACTTGTCTGCACACAAACTTTCACCAAAATAACAAAAATGTATGATTTCAATCACTTTAAGTTACTCTGGGGTAAGTTTCTGTGTGGACAATTATTTTGTAACAAAAGATACAAAACTGATGTAAATTAAAAGTTGATAAACCAACTTGAGCTAAATCAATTTAAGCCACTTTTATTCCAAAATAAGATTATTCACACAGAGATTTGCAGCCAAATAACTGAGTCTGTTTTAATTCATACCTTTTGTTATTTGGGTGCAACTCTGCATGTAGTCCAGCCCTAAGACTCGGTATGAAGGTAACATTAGTATTTACCTTTTGAATTACAGCAGTACCTAGCGGCCTCAACCAAAATTAAGGCCCCACTGTGCCTTGCATTGGGCATATCTATAATTAGAGACAGTCCTTTCCCTGAGGAGCTTAAAGTCCAAGTAGAAAAGACAGACAAAGAGTGGGAGAAAGTAAGTAAAGGATTATTTTCCACATTTTTCATGTGAGGTATGGACGCATAGTTGCTTCCATAAGGCCACACAAGAAGACTATGGCATAGCTGAGAACTGAACAAAAAACTCTTAAGTCTCAGTCCAGTGCCTTAACCACAAAATCACCCCTTCCTCGAGGATATTTACCCTGATAGGAGGTCTTAGTCTGTTAATTAAAACCCAACTGGATGTAGTTTTTTTTAATGTGTCCAATGGGGAACTGATCTACATAGTACTAAGACCTAGTTCCACAAGCACTGAAGTGCTGCAGAAACATGGGATGGATTCTTCAGAAGCTTTTTCTACTTTGACTGATCCACTTTTTTTCTTGCGCATCCAGTACATTCAAGGAAGTTTTATTTAACTAATGAAATGTTCTGGGTTTTTAAAAATTCTATTTAAAATCATGATTAACATTGGGGATTTAAATCAAAAAGATCCACTATGTCCAAGTGCATGCACCCAAGAGCATCGTTTGCCACAATACATGGAGAGGTCTCCTTTTCTGCCATCCTTTGCAGTAGCATTGCACCGGATCCCCATCCTTTGCATAGTCAAAATGCAGAATTTCTTGTGACTTTTAAAGATTTTAATGTAATTTATTGATGGGATTTTAAATAAATATTTTCAGAATTGCTCCTTTTTTGCTTTGTCCTCTCAGGCTGTGTCTACAGAACCCACTCCTTTTGGCGGTGTGTAGTGTACGGGTAGCTACAAACTGCCGTTGCAGTTGTATCAAGCTGCATCCACACTGCGGTGTATAGCTACATATGTCAATGAACGGCTCTGGCGGTGGAAGGCAGCTGCTGCTGGAGCCCTTCCTTGCTGCCTCCTCCTTCCAGAGCCTTTCCCCGCTGTCGGAGTCTTTTCCTGTGGTCGGGAATGGCTCCAGCAGCTGGGAGGTAGCGGGACATAACGTGGCTAAAAATAGCAGTGTATGCAGGAAGGCATGGGTTGGGTGAGCAGAGAGACATGTAGAGAACGTACTCAGGTAGGTACCCACATCTTTCATACATGTTTGTACTCTAGTCACCTAAGCTGTGCTTCGCTGTCTACACTACTACTTAAACCCGTGCTTTTGGGGCTACCTGAGTACATACTTTACATGCTGCTGAAAGACGTGTGCAGTGTAGACGTAACCTATGTTGCTCTGGGTATTTGCTTTAGTACGGTATAAAATTAAATATATTTGTTGGTGGCTTATAATTTAAAATGTCTGCACATGTTTCAATAGTTCTATCTTGGCAATGAAGTTACTTTGCTTAGTAAAACTTAGCTTTACGTCTTAGTGAAATTTACAGATATTTTGGAAACATTGAACTGATATTATTCTCATTTATTTTAATATCTTTGAATGCTATTTTCTCAGGAAAGATTATAAGTGAAATTCGATACAATAATAGTACATTGCAAATGAAAATCACATGGCTCTGTTGCAGTCTACTGTCCACCATTTGTCTTCTTCTGAGACTTTTCTTTGTATTAATTTCCAAACCTGTTCCAAATGCTACAGAATGAGGCAAAATGAAATACATCATGTCTAACAGTGTAACACATATTCTTCTATAGCAGATTATTTCTTCCCTAGAGACCATATATATATATGATTCCTTGAGTCAGAAGGGAAAAAAATGTAGTCATTTCAAAGAAGCACATCCTATGGAACCTGTTACATTTACCATCAGTCAGACACTAGGAAAATATCTCTAGGGGTTAAGGATACTAAATATGAAGATACAAAGAAAAATAAACATAGGATCTAACGCCTCTGCTCAATAGCGTGTATTAAAACACAACGCACAGCCTAGATAAACATATAAATGGGCTCCCTACTGTTTAAGACTAACCATTATTTACATGAAAATGTGACATACCAGCATGAACACTGCTCTAGTTCATTTCGGTCACATCATAGTGGTATGCTCACTCTGTGACAGTTTCAAGACCTGCTGATCCTGAATGCGTGACTTTCAAAAATGGCCTATTTAAAGCAATCTCTGCTGCTATAGCACATAGGTCCTGTTTTATTTTTCTTCCGTTTTTCTGACTGAAGACATTGGTATGAAAATAGGCTTTTTGTTTCCTTATAGTTCATCCATTCCTGCTGCTTATTCCTCAGCTGAAGTCATATTTCTTTGTTTATGACTAAGGCTAAGATTTTGTCAGGGTTATTTTTAGTAAAAGTCAGGGACAGGGCATGGGCAATAAACAAAAATTCACGGAAGCCTGTGACCTGTCTGTGATTTTCAGTAAAAATAATGGCAAGGGGGAGGAGACTGTCAGGCGAGAGGCTGACGGGGGGATTGACTCACAGCTCCGGGGCATCCGGGGTAGCTCAGAGCTTCAAGATCCCATTACGCAACGGCTCAGAGTGCCAGGTCTCCCGCTACTGGTGGTTGCTCAGCGCTCTGGGGTCAGCGCTGCGGTGGCTGAGAGCTGCAGAGCCCACAATGCCAATGGCGGCTGACAGCTCCGGCCCCACCGCCCTGGGGCATGAGGCTGAAGTTGAATCCGTGATCTCTTTGAACTCAATGACACAATCTTATCTTATGACTTCACAGTTGGTTACTGCTGAGGTGATCATGCTGGCTTCCATACAACAGAGCTCAGGCTGTCATATCTCCACAATGTGGGCTGTGGCAGGGAGGGGACAACTTGTCTGGGAGGGAAGAGGAAGTATTTGGGAGAACATTCTGTCCCACACTGGAACAAAAATCTACGGAGCCTTCGTTATTGCTAACCTAAGCTGCATTTCAGACCACCTGGCCCCTTTTAATTTTTTTCTCCTGGCTGACACAGACATCAATAGAATAGAAGAATAGAACCTGCTCCCTATATTAGGATGCTGTCGGATAGGTGAGCATCCTTCCTATTCACAAAAATGCCAGAAATATGGGGGTCTGTGGATCCATCTTAGAGAAGGGAGAGGCTTTGGTCGCTTTTCATTGCTGGTTTATGTATAAAGGACTAGATAAAGAGTCCACTGAGGTCAATGGAAATACAATCGTCAATCTCAACGGGCTGTGGATCAGGCCTTTACAAACCACCTTGAAGAGGGGGGATGAGGAGGGACAATGGAAGAGCAGTAGCTGTTGAGTTTAATTTGCAATGCTTAATGCCATTGAATCTATCCTCAACAAAGGAAATTCCCTTTGCACAATATACCCCATAATATAGAGCACAAATTCTGTAAGTATCCAGTCTGCCATTGGATACTTAAAGGCCTTCATAAAACTAACTAAAACTATCTGGTTATCACACTCATCTACAGGATACCAAAATAATTTGGGAAATGTTTCTTTAAAAAGATACATTGGGCATGATCCAATGCCCATTAAAGTTGATGGAAAGACTCCCATTGACTTTAATGGACATTGGGATTATGCCCTTAGAGAATGAAGTCTTGACGCAGCCATTAGAATTATGGTCCTCTGGCATATCTGGGGGAAATCTCCTAATTCCTGATCTCACAGTCCTCTCACATGGAAACCTCCCATTGGGCTCAGTGGAAGTGACTCATTCAGAGTGCTACAAGGATTGCAAAACTGACAGCTTTCTCATTTTGTAGGCCTGTGCGAGCGCACTTCAGCATGCCTACTTCTGGTATTTTTGTTCCATAAGCCAATGACGTGTGCCAGTCCAAAGGATGCTACTTTGAAAATAAAAGAAAAATCCGCTCCTATAAGGATAAACATAACTATATCCTTGTGTCAATGTTATTTTTGTGTGTGTGTGTGTGTGCTTTTCGATGTCAAATTGGAGAGCAGTGACATAAATCCCATGATATGAGATTAAATGAATTCCAGATGGGTTGCCGCGGGTAGTTATTTCAGTGGTGTGCGGAATATGTTATTTTTATTAAAAATTGTGGTTTAGAAACAAGGCTTCAATGGTTCAACTCAATGGTGAAATAATTAAATGAAAAATACTCATCTTTTTAAAAGGGAAAGCTCTAAACTTTAATTTTCAAAGGTTTTAATAATGACAGACAATCTGACGTTCTACCACACACATGACGTGGCAGCCTTAGTTGTGGCCTCCACCAGATTTTTATTTTAATTAAAAATTAAGGTCAAGTATCACACAGTAAATTCCAGAAATATAACCTACACTCACCCCCAGTTTTCCCTTATTCTGATAAGGCACTTTAACTAACCTTTAATTAGAAGAGTAAGAGATGAGGAGGAACAAGAACGACAGCCCTTAAAGGCCTGCTTTCTTCAAGGACCTACACTCAACACTATCCTCTACTGTCTTCCCCTCTGGCTTCAGTGTAACTTGCAGTCTATACTCACCTGTCTTCCTCCCTGTCTAGTGATGCTTCTATTTTCATTGATTAGCTGGATCCTTTTGTGATGAGAAAGAAGGGAAGGAAGGCCGGCAAAAGATGGGTCGGAAGTGGGATATTCCTAGGGATTAAAGCTGTGCTTTATTTCACATCTGGCCCCATAGAACAGAGGGCTGGCTGACAAATGAGGAAGCAACCACAAAGTTAATGGGACAACTCAAGCATTTAAAGTTAAGCATGGGTTTATGTAGTTTACTGGACTGGGGCTATTTTTTTGAATTGCAAGATCTCATAACAATTTCAAATTTTTTAAAGGCAAGGAGGAGGGGGGTGGGAATTGCAAGTCCCTTTTTCTGACCAGCTCTCTTCAGTAACTTGTACAATCAAGCCCTAATTCAATCCTAAGCACCCTGATTATTTTTGTTGTTTTCCTTTGAAATGCCATCAATAATTTTCAGTTAATGTGGTACCCAAAATTTAATGCAATGATCACACATGTTGTTATGATCTTACATGATACCTTTTCATATGCAGCCCCAAAATTGCACTGGCCTTTTTTTTCTTTTTTTTGAAACCACCTCACAACATTTGCGTGAAAGATGCTGGTACCGAAGTCTTGGAGACAGAAAACTTCTACTTAACCAGAAAACAGGCACAAATGTGGATAGCAACAATGAACACAGGGCCGGCTCTAACTTTTTTGCCGCCTAGGCAAAAAAGAAGAGCGCCGCCCTGCCGTACCCCACCCCCCTGCGAGCGCCGCCGAAATCCCCGCCCCCCCCCAGCACCACGCCACCCGAAGCCCCGCCCACCTCCAAGCGCTGCGCTGCGCCACCCAAAGCCCCCGCCCCACCTCCGAGTCCCGCACCGCGCCACTCCCCGCCCCCAAGACTCCGCCCCCCGAGCACCACGCCGCCCGGAGCCCCGCCCCCCTTCGAGCGCCGTGCCGCCCAAAGTCCCCGTCCCCCCTCCGAGCGCCATGCCTCCTGAAGCCCTGCCCCCAAGCATCACGCTGCCCGAAGCCCCGCCCCCCAAGCACCACACTGCCCGTAGCCCCCGCCTCCCCTCCGAGCGCCACGCCGCCTAATCCAAAAATAAAAAATAAAAAATCGAGTGCCGCCCTACCCCAAGGTGCCGCCCCAAGCATGTGCTTGGTCGGCTGGTGCCTGGAGCCGGCCCTGAATGAACATTTCCCCTGCCATCCCCACCAGTTTGCCTCAAACCTGGCCTGGAGAAACCCCACATAGAGCAGCTGCAAGAATAGCCGAGTCCCTGTGCCACCTAAGTGTCTCTGCAAACACTGAAACCACCAAGAAGGATCCAAACATCTGAGCTGCTGATTGTTTATCTCCACTAATCTCCAAACCTAAGGTTTGCGAAATGCTAAACACAAGCTAACCAAATAATTGGATGCTCCATTGGTTGTGTTAATAAAGCCATGCAACCATATTTAATTCAGTTACAAAAATTAAAGCTCTTGTACTTAACTTTCTAATTTATATGACAATCAATATATTTAAGACTGTTTGGTCATGGGCCAAAGGAGATTACAAGCACCCCCATTATTTATACGAATTGCAGCAAAAGTTCTTTTCAAAACTTCACTGCGTGCCAAAGAAATCACAAGCAGAATTTGCTCTGTTAGACTGATACTTTGAACTTCTAGCAGGCACAGAAAGTCTCCGGCATCACTTGCATTAGAGGTGGGTGAAAAAGCAGCAATATTTTTTGCATACATACAAATATTGCAAAGTATTTCATCATTTTGTTTCCCATCAATTTGCAAAATCCCTGAAATTCCAATTATTCTCAACAAAGAAAAACTGATAAAGCCACTCTTGCAGAAAAATATGCTCCTGCAAATGAGATTGGTGGTGCAGTGGGCAGTTCAGTAGTGTTAGCAAAGCAAGAGGAACCTATGTGGTCTGAATTCTACTCCCATTTCAGCAACAGACCAGCCTCATAATATTTTTGCATGCATGTTGCACTTTCCAACCATTATTTAACTGGACCTCATAACCCTGTTAATAGGTATGTAAAGGTCATTGTCTCCACTTTAGAATTAGGGCAAATAAAGCTCAAGACAATAAGGGCCAGATTTTTAACGGTATTTATTTAGATACCTTAAGATGCAGAGGAATGCTCAGTGGGATTTTCAATAGAACCTAGGGGACTAACCTCCACTGAAATCAATGGCAATTAGGTGCTAGGTGATTTTGAAAGTCCTATTAGGCACCTATGTACATCTTTAGGCTCTAAATGACTTGCCCAAGGTCACAAAGTAAGTCAGCATCAAAACCAGCTATTAGGATTCAGGTCTCACACCTAATAAGAACTTCTCCAATACACTAGTGCTCCCAAGCAAGCCACCTGACTTCTCTGTATGCCAGCTCCTAGCTAATTAAGGATACCCTCTGGACCACTTATAGCTGCTAAGGGTGCCAGCCCATCAGCTTCTAACATATTTGGATTTCAGAATCCTTTCACCACCCAATCATGGATTATTTATGACCTCTAAATGCAAGAGAACCAAACGGTCATCTAGTGATTTTGACTAGCTGTTAGAGCACTTCAGTTTCTCTTTGTCTGTGGGGAGTTGCCAGAGCCTTTCCCTGCCACAGTGAGAGACCCCCGCCAGAGCCTTTCCCCTCTACCTCCCCACTGCCAGAACCTTTCACTGCCACGTGAAACACCATAGTGTCGATGCACCCTTCTTATCACGGTGGCATGTAGCTACATGTACACAACAGACCATCACCAGTGCGGACATACTCTTCCTAGTCCTCTAACTGAATTTCCATTGTATTTCTTACATCCTCAAGGAACAGAAAAAGGCTTTCTGACTCACTTATACCTTAGAAACTTGAGAGAGATAAAGAGCTCAAAGCATTTCAGGTTAACAAGGCCACATAAAACTGTTACATCACATATCACCTTCCAGTCTTAAGGTTCCATTTTCACTTAATCAAAGTATATGCACTCTGCAGTGATATCTATTGATGCTAAGGGGTGTGCACTCAGAACCAGGCTTCCAGACTCTTCTCAGTAAGACTTACAATATTTAGCACAGTCTCTGTATATAAGAATAATCTTTTGCTTTCATGCCATCATGGAGAGGTAGCTTAGGTCTGATGAGTTATCGGGTCATAGAAATTTAAAAGATCTGGAAGCATGGGAGAGATTAAAAGAAAGTATTACTCAACAAAGTGTTGGTGTAGGAAGCAGGCCTTTGGGGGTACAATTTTAGATTCCCTCTCTCTCTCTCTCTCTCTCTTTTGTCCTGTTTGATTCCCCACTCCCCGGGGGAAAAAAAGTTTCCTATGGTAAAGCTGGGACAGAAATTACTTGCTCAGTACTTTCTTAGCTCTTGGTCAGACTTCATGGTAGTCTAACAAGGAGAGTATTAAAAAAAGGATGATCCATACTGACCGCCTGACTTTTTTATACAGCTTATAGCCCAAATACCCTAGACACAGTATCTAGTGTGCAGACACATGGATTAAAGCTCAAGTTCAGCTGCCTGTTACCTCTGCTAGGCAAACCCAGGAATACGTTAGTGGGCAGCCCAAGCATATACAACAGTGTTGCCTAGTGGATAAAGCACAGTACTCAGACTCAAAACTGACTTCTATTCCTGGCCCTGCCACTAGCCTGCTGGGTGATGTTGGCAAAATCACGTCCCCGCTCTGTGCCTCAGTTTTCCCATCTGTAAAATGGGAACAATGATAATGACCTCCTTTGTGAAGTACTTCGAGATCGATTGATGAAAAGTATTTTATAAAGAGCTAGATATTATTATTCACTATATTATATATATTATTATTATTATATAAAACTATATTCACTATTATAACTTTACAATCTGCCCTTAGTAAGGGATAGTGTATAGCTGCTCTGTCCTGAAATAGACTACAGAACAGCCCAGTGCAGCCATGTTAGGCTCTGACAATCTGTCCCTAAGGATTGAAATGGCAGAAATGGCTGCTGCAAGGACATTCTTCCTGTACCAAAACCTATTTGCCCTGTTTTCAACTAGGAATCTGCGTGTTCTGAATACGAATTTTATAGATAGTGAATATTCACTAATTGGATTCTCACATCTGTCACTTCATATAGTCAAGGATTACTTACTGGCCATGCTGTTTGCAAACTGACTTCACGTTGGTTCACTGGAAGACAGGTAACCATTTGGAAATGCACCATTACCAAATAAAACTTGACTTGGTCTCTGATGGGGACAGTCTTCATTAATACTGCAAATGTGCATACTTTAACGGTATTAATTCTTTTCTCTTTCAGCACTTCACTTTCTTAACTAAGTGCCCTGGAGATTAATAATTAAATTTTCTAAAACATCCTGGTACTGCTTTCAAATACTTCTAGCTCCTATTTCAACTGCAAACCATCCTCAGATGGAATTTTTGTTTTCCAGAGGGCAGCCTGGAAGGATGTATTTAACGCTTGTCATAACTTTCGCTAGCCTGAAGTTAGGTAGCTTTCCATCAACACCAGGGGATTTGCGGGGATGCCTTGTTTTTCAGGTGCTGCCAAAAGAAGCAAGTGAGAGCAGGAAAGTTTTTGCATATTCTCCTGTGACCTTGCATTGTAATCTTAAATCTAAAATCTTTGTTGGCTCTTCAGCTTCTCAGATACAACCATAGTAAATAAGAAAAAATTCTGTTGGTTTAAAAAGTACCAGGAGAAATTTTGCCACAGAAAAGTTATGGCCATGGAGTTCCATCAGTCTGAAAGTTGTGTTTCTGTTGATATCAATAGGAGTTCCACAGCTAACTGAAGAGCACTACATCGTTTAGGGTGACCAGATGTCACGATTTTATAGGGACGGTCCTGATTTTTGGTCTTTTTCTTATATAGGTTCCTATTACTCTCCACCCCCTGTCCCAATTTTTCACATTTGCTGTCTGGTCACCCTAACATAGTTTGAATTTTGACCCTCGACTAACAGGACTGGGGTCCCCTGGGTGTGGATTGCATTATGACAGAGCATCTAAAAGGCTATAAAGGTCTGGAAGTTACTACCGTTGTGAAGTTATCCTGAAAAACATCCCATTTCAGCCAGCACACACTGCTGGCTTCACAAAGTACATGCATCAAGTAGTATAAATAAACTCTCTATAAAACTGAGAAGGAAATGTATCCAGATTATTATCTTATGTTCCATACAGTTGGACTGTATGCACCTGTGTACATTTTAAAAGAATGAGACCTGTATTGGAGGAAGAAAATTAATGCATGTAGAATCTTAAAAAAAAAATTAATTGCAATCAACAATGCCATGACCTCTGTAATATCAGCTTCTTGAAAACCCACCTGAACTGTACACGGACCATGAAAACAGCAGCATGCAGCCATTCCTATTATCAAACAGGATCTCTTAGCAGTGTCCCAATAAAACAGATTTTATTTTGTATTAACTACAATGAAACCTGTATTCATAGCAACCTGATACCCTACTGCAGCTTGCATTAGCGGCCAGAAAAATCTCATTCTGCAAACAGATTCCCTCTGTGCACCGGCACTGGCTCCTAATGTTCCCCACCCCACATCCACCCACATGCAATACCACTAGAGCTATGCTACTAGGGCCTCCAGCTGTCTGCACCTGCCCTGGAACTATCAGGGGGAGTGGGGCATATTTGCGGTGGAAGAGTGGCATAAGTTTCAAGGGGTTGGGGAAACAACGTATATCTCCTTGGCCTGCCAACTACGCTTGTGGTTGGTCCAGTCTCCCAGCCTCTCTCACCCTAAGTTCTGGAACCATGGAGTGCTCTCCAGAGGGTCTGTGGGAAGAATGGGTCTGGGGCCTGCTGAACAGCAATCTTCTATGCATAAGGGTGGAGAAGATGTGGAAATGGAGGGTCCTCCTTGGGCAGATCGTGAAGAGCTGGTATAGACCCCAGTAGGTACATTCTGCCTCCCTAAATTTCCCCTCCCAATTTCAATTGGACACGTTAGTGTTCTTCCCATTTAAAAATGTTTGCATAGAATGCTACTGAAGCAAGGGCTGCATCGCACTCTTGAGAGGACTGCCTTAGGGCTGGTCTACACACAGTTTTTATATCAACCATAGCTACATCCATTTAGACACCAATTTTGTTAAAGTGGTGTAATCCCCTAGTGTGGATGCAGTTATATGAGCATAAAAGTCTTATATCAGTAAACCAATAGAATTATTGTAGTACAAATACTGTATGTAGACAAGATGTTACAGGCTATTTCTACACTGCAAAAATTAGGTGTGTTCTTACACTGAGATAGCTAACACAATGTAAAATCCTATTGGGCACAAGGCACACATGATTTTTAGCTCAATTTAGAGCATTTAGGTCAAAGCCAGGTGGGGATATAGTCCTGATCTCAACTAGCTAAATTTGATATAAAACCCATGCGTGCCTGGTCTCCACTTGGATTTTACATTAAGATAGCTATCTTGAGTCAGTTATCTCAGTATAAAAATACGCCTGTATTTGCAGTGAAGCCACAGTGACGCGGTGTTGAAGTTATCCCCACGTATCCCTTACATAGCTCACATTAGCTATTGGGAGGCTTAATCAGTTAATGATTGCCAAGTGCTTTTGAGATCCTTGTATGAGAGGGAGGAAGACATGATAAGCAGTAGTGTACATTAAAATTATTTTTCCTTACTTTTATTTAAGGAAAGTGTCAAAAACATGGCATTTTACTGAAGTGCATCATCTCTGAGCTACACGAATAAACTACATAATTCCCAGAGTTCAAAAGATATCTAAATATTATTAAATGAAGTGACTACAGTCTAGATGAGCAAGTTCTCTCCGTCTTTCTTGGAAGACTTTACAAACTGTGAATGCTTTTAACAGAAGCATCTAGCACTATCCCTCATTGGAGTAGCTCAACTGGTGGGAGAGATGTATTTCACTGAAATATTATAATACTTTCTTCTTTGCCCTGAGGCAATTTCTTCCCTTCCTGACATATATCTCAGATTTAAAATGCCTGCTTTGTGCTAAAACTGTCATGCCATTAAATCAATCTTTTTCTTGACTGTTCAGGTTATTAAAAGATATAATCAACTGTCTTTGATGGATTAAGTAACAGATCAATAAAAAAGTGCACTCAACCAGAAGACATATCGGTAGAATCATCATTCCTAACTTGAAGAGTAACTTTTTGGTGAAATAAATAAATAACTAAATAGTGTCTCCCATTGGTTCCAATTATTCTGTATCTGTTCCAAAGTGCAGAGTGAAATAATTTCTCTTTATTAATAGATGATGCCTATTCAGCTTTGTAGGAAAATGTAGGTATCATAATAAAAAGCAGATGGCTATGGGGGTGGGGGGCGAATCATATTCCCAAATTTAATTAAATATAGACATAACAAAGGTGAGTTTATAAAAATATTTGCTTTCTTTGGATTCCAGATTTACAGGTACTAAAATTACAGGAGCAGTTACATTGGATAGACCGTAATTCTTTGCTACTCTAAATTGAATTTGCGAGGAAAATTGTGAATTATGCAACAAGTGCCATATTTAAAATCTCAGCACACCTACAGGACTGTGTCTGGCTAACTGAGCTATGATGATATAAGAGAATTCTCTGAAATAAATCTATCAATTTCCCATCTTTTCTAATTTAATTTAGCAAAATGTTATCTATTTTAAGTGTACTTATTCACACAGAAGTCACCACAATTAAGAAAAAATAGTTTATTTAGCATGCAGGAGTGCAAAGTCTAATTGTGACAGAACCTTATTGGAAATGTTCATGGAATAAAAAGAAGATTTTACTAAAGGTTATTTGAATTGCAAAGCTTAATTTGGGAGTAGGCAGAGAATAGCCCTATATATTATACCTGATCTAATCACATACCAGCACAGAAGTTTGGGTGCAAATTCAGCTGGAATTACAGTATTTTGCTTGTTTATTGGTGAAAAACAGGCCTGACTTGGGAGTTTCTAATGTTTACCACCCAAGCTGCTCCATCTTCCAGAGCCCAAAAGATTCCCCACTCCCCCATCCTCACCACACATTAACTTTATCTGAAGTTCACAAGGGATGATGACTTGCAACCTCATCTCTCATCTCCTACTTCTTTGGGGGTAGACAGCTGCCCCCTCTTGTTCCTTAGGGAGTGATCAACTGATCTTCTCCCAGCCCAAGCGTGTCAGTGGAGGGGATACATGGGCCTATAAACTTATTTAAACAACCCATCCCAGGAGAGCTTATGCTGAATTCAGTCAAAGGGTATGTCCACCCTGTGCAAAAGCTAATCTACCCGAGCTAGCTTGCATCCAGCTGGTGTGGGTAACAATAGGCGTGAAGAAGACAGTACAGTGTGGTAGTACACACTCATCATGGACCTTGGGTACATACTCTGTCTGCTAGCCCAGGTAAAATGGCTATATGCTGTGCTGTTGTAAAAAACCAGCCCAAAGTCTGGTGGGAACATTAGCCACTCATTCAAACACAACCATCTCCTTAAGTAAGAGAGCCCTTTTATTGGCTTGCAAACTTCTAGGTGCCATAGGCTGGACATTTCTCTAGTGAGATGTCAATGTATAATTAAAGAGAAGAGAATTAAAAGAAATCTCTTTGCTCACAGCCTTTACAGCAGCTTTAGGTGTATTCAGCCTGTTTAGTATCTTCAGACTCCTATTAGGCTTCATACTGATCTACACCATTTTTTTGGCTCTCTGTAAGTCTGGACACATCTCTAGCACCCACTCATCATCTCTGCATTATGGATTTCCAACTAGGGTTCATCTAGTTTTCTGAAAAACCCCTAACCAGGATTAATCATATGCATGCTGGACCAATAGCCATGCTGTCCTGGATTCTGCCTCTCTCTCCTACAAGGTCTATACACTCATCATTATACTATAATATCATCTCTTAGTCAGCTTTTAACTGAGATGTTTTTCTTAGGAGTGTTTCATAGCTGTCACCGACATGCTCTACTTTTCAAAGTCAAAGCCTTTCCTATTATGCTATTACAAAATTCGTACGATTTGCTTTAAATATGATTAATAAAACACATCCTGTGTTTTGTGGGTGGAAAATTATGGTATTCAATATCCAGGCAAAGATCCATTTTTCCAGTTAGACGTCACTCTTTTTCCTTATTTCTGAACTATTTTAAATGTGTAGGGCCAAGTTCTCTGACTACCGTGATGTTGTATAAGGATGTAAATAAAAAAAGAATTTGGTCGATCATATTTAACGACTACTGTGGTTTAGGATGACAAATACTATAACTTCAGCTATCCATCACTAGAGCAGATTCTAACTGGTCTCTGCTTTGACTGAGATTATTATCTAACAAATTGGCCATTAATTGCTGTTGAAAATCAATTCACTGGAATAATGGTTTAAATGTTTTGCTGAATGGTTTGTCACAAAGGATATGTAGCAAGTGATGATAAAATGCTTCCATTTTAGCTGCAGTTCAGCAGTTATGTCTGGGCTGCCAATCACACCTAATAATCAGGGCCCTTTTTGCAGTGGTAGGAAATCCTGTCAACGTTTTCACAAGTGGAAAGTAATTGAATTAACTGCAAAATGCTAACATTATCCCTTTTCATGTGCCTTGAAAAGAAACAGAATTACACATCTTAGAAGTACTGAAATGTTTTAAGACAGGAGCAATTAGGGGTCAGAACAGCAGACCTTTCGTGTCTTAATCGCATAAGACTCAATACTTCATTATCGGAAGCAGCTGAAAAAGTAGACAATACTTGCATGCAAAATAAAGCAACAGGGACCAAACCTTGGTCCCACTGAAATCAATAGGAAGCTTGCCATTGATTTTAAGAGGATCAAGATCTGGTCCTCAATGTGTATCAATGTAGCTTGCACTGTAGCTATTATTGATAACAATGAGCATTGCAAACCCATATGACTCACTGGAGTCAATAGAGAGACTCAAATAGATTTCTTTGGGAGTAGGGTTGGGTCCTTGATGAGGCGTGAAAAGCACCAATAGGAAAAAGTTACATTTCCATGTGGATTAACGGGATATTTAGATTTCTGCTGTCTCTGTGACCTGAGTCATAGGGTATATCTATGCGGCAAAGAAAAAGAGGGCAGGTCTACACTACAAAATTAAATCGACCTAAGTTACGTCGACGTACAGCTACCAAAGTAATCAAATCACTTTTGCACGTCCACTCTATGTTCTTTGTGTCAATGGTGCACATCCTCACCAGGAGTGCTTCCACCAATGTAACTGTCAGTGTGGGGCATTGTGGGATGGCTTCTGAAAGGCAGCAACAGGCAATGTAAGTAACACAGTGTCTACACTGACACTGCATTGACCTAACTACATCAACCTAAGTGCTATGCCTCTCACGGAAGTGGAGTTATTAAATCGGTGTAGTGGGTGAGTTACATTGATGGGAACTACATTTTAGAGTAGATGCTTACCTTACATCGACCTAACTCTGTAGTGTAGACCAGACCAGAAACACCACAGCAGCAAGTCTCAGAGTCTGGGGCTACAGACGTGGGCTCACAAGACTTGCTCTATGGCACTAAAAATAGCTGTGTAGAAGTTAAGGCTCGAGCTAGAGCTTGGATTTTGTAACTGATCCCCTTCCCTCGGCTTCAGAGTCTGCACCTGAATCTCTACATGCCTATTTTTAGGGCCACAGAGTGATTACTAGTCTGTAGACTTGAGCTCTGAGACTTGCGAACACAAGGTTTCTTGTTCCCGTGTACACATACCCATTGAGGCTAGAGATGGAAAAGATTTTTTAGGTCATCCAGGCTTTCTCTCCAGAGACCAATGCAGGATTATTTCTGAAGATAGTTATAATACATATTTTGTCAAAGACCTGCTGTTACACAACTATCACATTCAGTATCAGTGAAATTAACAACTCAGCTTCAGATTACCGCTAAATATATTGTAATTATGGAACTTGTTTATGTACAGTCTTTAATTTTTCTAGACAAATCTTAGTCAGGATGACTTAAATTTTCAAAAATGTTTAGTAATTTTGAATGCACAACTTGAGAAGACTTGAAATTGTGAATATTGGCCCTCTAAAACTCAGGCTGCCCACGGGATGTCTCATGTTGGACACCCAAAAACGGAGGCATCCAAAATTCAATAATTACCATTGCAAATTTAATTCAATAGTGCTTTAGGTAACTAGAAATAGAATACTTACTGGAAAACATGACAGCACAGCACTTTTATTATCTAGTTCACACAGAGGCTTAGAAGTTTAATACAGGCATTGGCATAGTAACTTCCATACTAATATTACATCATCTCGGTTGCATGACTGCTCTTATACTAGGAATTTAACACCTACTTTACAGGACTAAAAGATGAAAGTATAAGAAAGATGCTTGCAGATATTCCAGCTCTGTTGGGTTCTGGTTGAAGTATAATTTTTCCTTTAAACTGGAGAACACATTTTCCAATAGAAATTCAGCTACAGAAGGCACACTTTGAATATTACACGTAATGCTGGACTTTTCTGAGGTGTTTCATAGTTGTTGCTGACATGCTCCACTGTTTATACTGAAAGGTTCTCATACTATTGCCAAATTCTTATCATTCACTTTTCATAGAATCATAGAATCATAGAATCATAGAATATCAGAGTTGGAAGGGACCTCAAGAGGTCATCTAGTCCAACCCCCTGCTCAAAGCAGGACCAATTCCCAGCTAAATCATCCCAGCCAGGGCTTTGTCAAGCCGGGCCTTAAAAACCTCCAAGGAAGGAGACTCCACCACCTCCCTAGGTAACGCATTCCAGTGTTTCACCACCCTCCTAGTGAAATAGTTTTTCCTGATATCCAACCTGGACCTCCCCCACTGCAACTTGAGACCATTGCTCCTTGTTCTGTCATCTGCCACCACTGAGAACAGCCGAGCTCCATCCTCTTTGGAAACCCCCTTCAGGTAGTTGAAGGCTGCTATCAAATCCCCCCTCATTCTTCTCTTCTGGAGACTAAACAATCCCAGTTCTCTCAGCCTCTCCTCATAAGTCATGTGCTCCAAACCCCTAATCATTTTTGTTGCCCTCCGCTGGACTCTTTCCAATTTTTCCACATCCTTCTTGTAGTGTGGGGCCCAAAACTGGACACAGTATTCCAGATGAGGCCTCACCAATGTCGAATAAAGGGGAACGATCACGTTCCTCGATCTGCTGGCAATGCCCCTACTTATACAGCCCAAAATGCCGTTAGCCTTCTTGGCAACAAGAGCACACTGTTGACTCATATCCAGCTTCTCGTCCACTGTGACCCCTAGGTCCTTTTCAGCAGAACTGCTACCTAGCCATTCGGTCCCTAGTCTGTAGCAGTGCATGGGATTCTTCCGTCCTAAGTGCAGGACTCTGCACTTGTCCTTGTTGAACCTCATCAGGTTTTTTTCTGCCCAATCCTCTAATTTGTCTAGGTCCCTCTGTATCCGATCCCTACCCTCTAGTGTATCTACCACGCCTCCTAGTTTAGTGTCATCTGCAAACTTGCTGAGAGTGCAGTCCACACCATCCTCCAGATCATTAATAAAGATATTAAACAAAACCGGCCCCAGGACCGACCCTTGGGGCACTCCACTTGAAACCGGCTGCCAACTAGACATGGAGCCATTGATCACTACCCGTTGAGCCCGACGATCTAGCCAGCTTTCTATCCACCTTACAGTCCATTCATCCAGCCCATACTTCTTTAACTTGGTGGCAAGAATACTCTTTATTCAATGATCCACTTTACAATTATTCTTCACGCACAAGCCTACGCATACAATAAAAACAGCAATGTACAAAACTAGTAGAAACAAAACAGCTTCACCCTAGGGGCAGCTTTATTTCAGTGGTAAATGAAATGATCCACTTTGATGATCAGTTTGTAAAGCTCTTTACAATCCCTTGGGATGAAGGGAGAAAAAAGGAAGGTAAGAAATTATTGCCACAATACAAAAACAGCCGATAAACTCTACACCAATATATTCAGACCTTGTTTTCATTTTGTAACAAATACTTACAAGAGACCTAAAATAAATGTACCTAAAGTGTTTTCCATTGTTTTCCTCTAACATGACTAGAAAATTTGTTCATAGACTTATAGACTGGAATCCTGTCCCTATTTAAATAAACCGGAGTTTTGCAACTGACTTAAAGTAGTCATGAATTAACCCATAGATATTAAGGCCAAAAGGGACCATTATGATCCTCTTGTCTGACCGGTTGCACATTACAGGCTGTAAAATTTTACCCAGTAAATCCTGTGTCAAGCTCATTCCGGTTGAGCTAAAGTATATATGACTTAGAAAGCTATCCAACCTTGATTTAAAGACTTATTGGAGATTCTTCCAATTCCCTTGGTTAGCTTTTCCAAAGATTAATTACCCTCATTGGCAAAAATCTGCACCCATTTCCAGTCTGAGTTTGTTTACCTTTCCCTTCCATCCATTCAATCTTACTATGCTTTAGTCTGCTGGATTATTGTTGGCTAAAAAACGAATTACTGAATGCTAATATTTTGGAAGAATAATATGAGGAATTCAAGAGAGGCAGCTTTGTTAGATTCTTTTTAAAATTTCTTTGCATGTTCACTCAAGCAAAATGATGGGCATAATGCCATTAGATATTTTCCTGATTAACACAATTTATTCTCATTGACACACAGGTGTTCTATGAAGTGGAGATATTAGAAGTCTGGAGCAAATTAATTCTTTGTGTGCATGTAGAGTCTTCTCAGAGTGCTACGTTTCAAAGAAGAGGACCCTCAAATACATGTATTTGCCCATGCTGCAGCTACCAAGCGGAGTTTGGCTGAGCCTGTTCTTGGATGTCTTAAATATATCATGGGTCGATATAAAAGTTGAGTTTGGAAATGTGTGTACTTAAAAACAGGATTAATAAATTAATAATCAGAAACTTTAAACACTGAGTCAAAATATCATTTTAGGGATTATCTTCATAGGTGTCAGAATTCATCTCTAAATACAGTGGACCAAATTCTTTACTGATTTACATCCCCAAATGATGTTGCACACAGTGTAAATCAATGAAGCACGAACCCACATGTGGTACCTTCAGCTCAAGTAAGCTCTGTAAAAAGAAGAGAAAAATCGTAAGAGAAGTTGAAGAGGGGACTTATCCTACTCCCAGTTAATTCAACTGGAGTAATGCCATTGACTTCCATGGCAGCATTATTGGGAAACAGTCTATACCTATACTCAGTATAGGCTAAAGATGTCAAACATTTCTAATGAATGTTACTAATAACATCTCACTAATATCTTCTTAAGTTATAAAGTAGACTTTTAGAACTATGCTCACACATATTTCATGGCAATTTGTCCTTGTCATCTATTCTAATTTTGCTCAAAATAACTCTTTAGAAAGCTGTTTTAGAAAGAAGCAATTAGGGCTCTGTTTGCAGGCTTATAATCAGCAGCATATGAACTTTACAATGGGGATGAAGTTTAACATCGTAACCTCTCGCCCCATTCACTAAGATCTGAAGTTTATGCCCGTGATTTAAAACTCTCAACACGAATGACCCTGGCTGTCATAATTAAAATTCCTAGCAACAAAGGTTTTTGAAATCTTTAATAGCTTGCAGCATTGGAATATGAAGTCTAGCACGTGCTGTTAGGTTGCAGTGCTGTTTAACAATGCAAATTTTCTCATAATAAGATGAGGATCAGATGAAGAGATTGTGCCGCAGTTTACTAGGGCCTTGTCTACTCTACAAATTGTGGTTGACACAAGTTACGTCAGCATACAGCCACTGAAGTTTGTATGTTGCTCAGATGAGTGCACAGTTGGCTGCTTGCATCAGTGCTGTGTGCATTTACTAGGAGTGCTTGTGTTGATGTAAAGTGTGGTGTACCATAGGTAGGTATACCAGTGTGCCACGTGACACCATCTGGTGAAATGCCTTTTCCCTAATTTTTCACAATGTGTTGTGGGATAGAAACGACTCACTCAGGGACCTCTAAGAGCTAGGGATCAAGTTCCCCGTATGCAACTTTCTCCATCGCATAATGCCACCTGTATCCAAGAATTTTTGCCTCTTTTTTATTTGAACCCACAAACTTGCACAGCACTTTTCAGGGTCTGCCAGCTCTGACAGAAGCCTGGAGTCCGCAGAGTTCTGCACTGTTGTTAGGAAGGTTACAAATACATTATGCATGATTCTCCTGTATTTGCAGACCCTCGGAAAGTACCACAAGATCAGAGGACATGACAATTTCTTCGAGGACAGTTTGCTGAGCGACGTAATGAGAATAGGTTGTTGGTGGCATTCGTGGAGCAGCTTCAGATGGAGTCTGCTTCTGGACCTGAGAAAACAAGCACGAGCTGGTGGGATCGCATCGTAATGCAGGTTTGGGATGATGGGCCATGGCTGCAGAGCTGTCAGATGTGAAAGGCTACATTCTTGGATCTGCATGCCAGACTCGCCCCAGCTCTCCAGATCATGGACACCAGAGTTAGAGCTGCATTGACAGTGTAGAAGCAAGAGGCAACCACACTCTGGACGCTTGCAATGCTGGATTACTACAGGTCAGTGGGAAATCATTAAGGAGTTGGAAAATCCAGAGTGGAAGACGTTGTCATTCAAGTGCATAGGGCCATTAATCATCTCCTGCTACGCAGGACTGTGACTCTTGGTAACATGTAGGAAATAGCAGATAGATTTGCTCAAATGGGGCTGCACCAGCCCACATTGTCACAGAGTAAATCAACAGAAAGGACTATTTTTCTGTGGTTGGAATGCTGGGAATATCAGTGTGGGTTGGTCAGGGAAGGCGCATGACGCTTGCATCTTTAAGAACACAGGATTGTTCAGAGAGCTGCAAGCAAGGGCATTCTTCCCTGCCCAGCAGATTACCATTGGCAATATTGAAATGTCAATAGGAATTCAGGGGGACCCAGCCTACCCCTTTGTCCCTTGGCTCATGAAACCATACACTGGCTACATGGACAACACCAAGGAAAGATTCACCTACTAGCTCAGCATGTGCAGAATGACTGTTGAATGTGCTGTAGGTAGGTTGAAGGGATGCTGGCAGTGCTTACTCACTAGACTAGATCTTCGTGAGAAAAATATCCCAATGGTTATACCTATCTCTTGTGTTCTGAACAATATCTGTGAAACCAAGGGAGAAAAGCTGATTCCAGGGTGGAGGACGGAGGTGGAGCTCTACTGACTTTGAACATCCAGACACAGGGCTGTTACAAGAGCCCAACACTGCAATTGCTGTTGTGAAATAAAAGATACAGTAATTTGCTTCTCCAAAACCAGAACTTTATTGAGTGGGAAAAAACAGTACAGAACATCAATGTGCAAAAATACCCTCAGCCTATGTTATACAAACCCACAGGCTGTTATACAAACCCACAGGCTATGTTATACAAATCTTTAACATAATGGAGTGATAATTTTAAATTAGGAAGTAAACATTTATGTCCATTTAAAAATAGTCTGTTATGGTTACACATACAGAAACCATGCTTCTCACAGATCTGTGTCTCTGAAGCTGGGGTATTCCTTGCTGTCTCCCAGCAAGGAATGGTAGGCGTCCTAATGAGCCCCAGGATGCCACGTGGTACGTTGGAGGGTGTACAAAGCAGCGACCATGGAGTTCTCCAAGAACTGCTAAGGGTGGAAAATCCAGGATTTTGAGACCTGTAAGTCAACCAGAGCCTACAGCATTTGGGTTTCCGGCCTAAGGAGAACCATTATGTCCTGGTATATCTCCCTATCCTTGTCCTGCTGGGATTCCTGTCCTCTACCTGCTGGCCCGTTTCCTGTCCTCTACCTTTCTCCATGCTGTCATTCATATTGCTCCCCAACCGCTTTGTCCATCATCTGATGCAGCACTGGGTTTCAGGATCTCACAGAACATATTCTCCCTAGTCTTCTTCTTTCTCATCCTTATCAGGGCCAGGCATGCTGTGGGTGTTGAGGGGGCATCTTTCAGGGCCACCACACCAGAAGCTGCTGATAACAATGAAACAGATGTACCACTGGATTTACAGACACCTAATACAACATGCTTATTGACATGTCAGATTTGGAGTGCTTCTACATAGTTCGGCTCTACAGCCCCAGCCATAGTTGGTATGGCCCACCAGGGATGAGAGGAGGAGGGATATTATAATAATATATGGAAATATACCTATCTCCTAGAACTGGAAGGGACCCCAAAGGGTCATTGAGTCCAGCCTTTTGCCTTCACTAGCAGGACGAATTTTGCCCCAGATCCCTAAGTGGCTCCCTCAAGGATTGAACTTGCAACCCTGGGTTTAGCAGGCTAATGCTCAAACCACTGAGCTATCCCTCCCCCTATTCTGTGGTAGGAAGCTATAAATTTTCAGTCCCTATTCGATGGGTACAAGTATAGGGCAATAGCACTGAATAGTGGCACAATTTTCCACAGGTGATGGTGGTTTTAGCTGCAGGGTGCTGTTGGGGTCTGCACCATGTATGGCATGCATCAACTTGTAGAAATGGCAGGTCTGTGGTGCAGCACTGGATCTATTGTTGTGCTCCCTGGCCTTGTGAGATCCCTGCCTGCATTCCTGATGCAATCTCCTCATACATATGCACATTTCTACGGCTGGTTCATAAATGTGCTTATATAGCCTCTTCTCCCCACAGGCCCAGGAGATCCAATACTTTCAGTCTACTCTGGAAGAAGTGCGTCTACTGTGTGGAGCTGGCATGATCAGTTGGGCAGTTGCACACAAAGAAGGGTAAGCTGCTAAGTGTATTCACCAAAGTGGCCAATGAGGAAAAGGCATTTTAAAAAACACCTAGGCGGGATGGGTCTAAAGGGAGGTGTGGCTTCCACTCTTTGTGACCCCTGGGCAACAGAGTTTAAAATAGTGACCAGAAGGGTCACTGTCGTAGGGAATGGAACATTGTTGAACAGCTGCTAGAGGACTGTTAGGGCTGACACAGGTCATGCAGTATCTACACTCACACTGCGTTGACCTCAGTAGCTCCATCATGGCCTGGCCCACGCCGCTTCCCACAGCTCCCATTGGCAGGGAACGGTGAACTGCGGCCACTGGGAGCTGCAAGTGGCCGTACCTGCAGACGCTCAGGTAAACAAAGCATCTCACGGCCCACCAGGGGCTTACCCTGAACAAGCAGCGAATCAAGTCTACACCATTCAGGGATATGGTTTTACTGTGTCGCTGTAACGGGATGCTTAAGTCAGCCAGAGACAAATTTAAGTGTAGACATGTGAACACATCGGTCGATGCAAGGCAACTTACATCAACCTAACTTTGTAGCATAGAACAGGCCTGAGAGACAAAAACCGTTACCCTTACTTTTATGGCCCGTACTCCTCATTTACAATAAGGCCGACTTATACCAAGCAGTGCAAAGGGCAGTAAAGTGGGATGTAAATACAATTCCACTTTAAGACCCTTTACACCAACTAGGAAGATATACAGTCGCCGAAGTATAACTGAGAATTGGGCCCATGAAATTTTGCCTGAGTAAACAAGAAATGATGAGACTGCAGGAATTAATCCTAAAAGGTAGAGGCAATGCTTGAAACAATTTCAGGTAAGATGAAAAGCCCTGTTTGTCTGGAACTTTTTTGTATACTTAAACCACAGATTCAAAGGGACTTCTAGTGTTTTGAGAAAGCTGCATTTTGAACTTGACTGATAGCCCATGCACAAAACTCTGAAAAAAAGTAAAGGAAATGATAATCTGTATTCCAAGCTGCAATATTTCACACACACAATATCTATCTAGCTAAATAAAACTGTCTGCATGTGTGTGAGCGAGAGAGGTTAAGGTAGTGAGCTGGGATCCAGGAAATCTCATATTCCAGTCCCAGCTCTACCCCCAATTTAAAGTATGGGCTTGAGGAATTCATCCCATTTTTGTGCCTCTATATGTAAGATAGGGATAATGATACTTCTTTTGTAAGTTTAAACTGTTTAATGATTCCATACATTTGGAAATAGTAAATGAAATTAGTTTATATACGGTTCTGTGTTTTTTTTATTGTTAGTAATATAGCTGATCAGGAACTGGAAAATATCTTTCGTGACTATATTTTTTCTGGTTTTTGTCAAAATGTGGTTTCAACAGAAATTTCCAACCAGCTCTAGTTAGCAACACACACATCTAACAATAGACTGACTTGTTCAAGCATTCTTATAGTTATGAGAGTATTCAGAGAAGTGATACGTATGAGGTAATGAAAGTTACATGCAATAGAGCTTTCCGTCCTGATTAGAGTTGGGAAAATTTTTTCAGAAAAATTGTTTATTTGAGGAAAAATGAAGTTTGGCTGACCCAAAACTGTTTGCAAATTTGACATGAATAGTTTCGGCCCTTCACAAAAAGGCCAGAAGAGAAGATGGTGGTAGTGGTAGTGGTGGGATTCCTGGCTCCTTTTCTCCCCCAACCCTTTTGCTCAGCAGTGAAGGTGTGGGAAACCCAGGTTTGAATCCCTATTCTGAAATAGACCTCAAACAGACTTTTTAAAGTCACCCAAAATTCTGCAAAATTTCAGATTTGATTCGACCTGAACTGAATTTTGTATTTATTTTGCAGACCTGCCACTGAACCAAAAAAGAAAATCAATTATTTACCCAGCTCCAATTTTTGACTCAGGACTCCTGAATCATTTTCTCTAGATGAAAACTTTGCTGCAATAATTACGTATCTGTTTTGGTACAGACATGCCACCAATTAACTACCTTTAGTATTAAAAAAAGCAACCGCCCCCAAAAAACCACAAGAAGTCCGCTGAAAGTGTAATACTTGTTATGTACTGTCCCACTGGTGGCAAAATCCCTGAGGCTGTGTGAATAAGAGTATGATGATGTGCTACATGCAGCACACAGTGGGCATTCTGCACATAAGCAACTTCTGCAAGTGATGCTATGGAAGGATGATGTTTAAAAGCTATTAGAGCTAAAGATACTAAATCTAGGGCTTTGGGGGATGTGTTTGTGGTTTGTTTTATTTTTATTTACACACACACTTTTGATCTGCACAACAGATTTGTCATAAAAATATGAGATCAAAATTAAGCTAGATGTGTCTCCTTTATCTGACACTAAGTAGTAGTGCACTTGGGCCGACGGCTAGTCCAATACTAGCAAAGCTCCATGTGACAGGCACAGGATTGTCACCTAATGCTGGACTGTAGCAATAAGTTGGCATTGTAAGGTTCACTCCTTAACACAGTCTCATTGTTTAGTGGAAAGACATAAGATAACTGAAGGTTGAGGAAACTTTGCACACGTTTATCCAATTTAATGCTCAATGGCTAGAGAGTTACAGCCCTTACTCTGCCTGCTCAGGTTGTGACTAGCCCTGGGGAAGAGAGCCAGGGCTATTTTCCCCACCGTGCCTTTTCCCCATCATGTTGGCCAGAGTAGCTGACCAGGCATGCAGGGGCAGGGTGAAGCAACATACTCCCCTCCCAGAGCAATGATGAAACGGGAGGAATTTTGACGTAACATCATAATTTGTTCTCTGCTGTGCTCCTGGAGTGGGGCTTCTCCACGCCATACTAAGGGCAGACTGTAAGGTTAGAATATCTTCCTTAAAAACATAGGCTTTGATTCATATGCCTCTCTATATAGGACAGTATTTGGGCACATGCTTAAGTGCTCTCCTGAGCAGCAGTGGACTTTATGATGTGTTTAATTTTTTTTTCCAATTCAGGGTCTATACAGAAAATTACAGTGCCTATCCGAGTATACTTCCAGAGCAAAATATTATCCAAATGTATTTGATTAGTTGAGAAAGGAAAAGAATACAATACATCTCGGCATATTTGATACACTGGTCTTCTTAAAAGGTTGATCTAATAAGGTACAATGATACACTACAGAAAGGTATCCTCTTCATACTCCCCTCTCCTTCCCCAAAATACCATGTTACACTTTGTAGTAAATGTATATTCCCAGTTTGCTTCAGCTCATTTTATACTGGTATATTGATATATCAGTTAGATTGTAAACTCCTCAGGGAAAGGACGATGTCTCTTTATTTGTACTGTGACGAAATATTTTTTCACACAATGCATAGTCAACCGGTGGAACTCCTTGCCGGAGGATGTTGTGAAGGCCAAGACTATAACAGGGTTCAAAAAAGAACTAGATAAGTTCATGGAGGATAGGTCCATCAATAGTTGTTAGCCAGGATGGACTGGGATGGTGTCCCTAGCCTCTGTTTGCCAGAAGCTGGGAATGGACAACAGGGAATGGATCACTTGATGATTACCTGTTCTGTTCATTCCCTCTGGGGCACCTGGCATTGGCCACTGTCAGAAGACAGGATACTGGGCTAGATGGACCTTTGGTCTGACCCAGTATGGCTGTTCTTATGCACAGTATATTTTGTACTGTGAGACACGCAGCATTTTTAATTCTCACATCATAATAAATGCAATGGAAGAAGTGGACCAAATTCTGGGTCTCAGTTACACAGGTAACTTCCACAGAGTTACTCTTGATTTATGCCAGTGGACTGGAATTGAGAAAGAGATAAAACCTGAGGACAAACTCCACTCTCAAGTCACTCTCTGCAAACATACATTTTTCAACAAAAAAAGTTTTCATTGTTTATTTTTGGGCAGAACAGATTGTGCCTTTGGATGCACCCTTCAGCAAGAGCTGATGTGTAAACTGCACCACCCCAGGATCAGCCCACAGAAACACTGTGACTCAGAGCCATCTGAGTCACCATTCCTCCCTCCTTGCTCCCAGAGAGGAAATAATTTACCGAACAGCCTACACCAGAAAGAAATTACTTACCCACCTCCATGCCAGCTCAGCTACTCTGGCCAGCAAGTGGGAAAGTGGTGCCAAGGCTCTCATTCTGCTCATTTCATGCCCCTTCCTGGCCACCTGCTTTGGGCAGACAAGTGACCCTGCAATGCTTATTCCTATGTGTGGATCCAAGATCTGAGTAACCCCAGCAAGGGAAGGTATAAGGGTGGTGTTAGGGTTCTTACTCCCTTGTGTGGGCATGTAGCCCAAGCCAGAACCTAGGTTTTTTTTAGCTGAAACCCTGTCTAAAGAACCATGGCTAACCTCTAAGTTTTCAATGAACATCGGTTTCAATGATTCAAGAAGAAAAATATTACGGCATTATATAAATAAATGAGAATAATTAGCTACTGGTAGTAGGTCTTCCAGGGTCTGTTATAAGCCAATGGAAATATGGACGAAAGAAAAACTTAAAAATAAAAACTCCAGACCTTTTGTTATACTGCTATCTACACAGTTTTGAATTTTCCCTCTTGCCAGCAAAAGCAAACATTTATTTTTCAGATAGGCCTCTGAGAGTTGACATGTTTTCAAAGCAATTAAAACTGACCTTATGAAGTGTGACTCTGATTTGAATCAATTAGCGGGCAATTAATTACTTCCCCTGGATTTGTTATTTCCTCTTTTCATTATTAATGTACATTTATTTATTTATTGAGGCCCATGGGAGTGACCTGCACTATTTGTAAATGTTCTTGTTTGTGTGACAGGTTCCTAATATACATTTAAGCAATGGGCTCTTGATCAGAATTTAGACAAAGGCTTATACAGAAAGCAAAGAATTAACACAGATGTCTTAAGGTAAGTTCAATTAAATGCTGCACCTTAGGCTATGTCTATACTGCAGAGTTTTGTCGCCAAAAGTTCTGCCGCTTTAATTAAGTGTTTTAATTAACCCGCTCTTGCATGTCCACACTATGCTCCTTGTGTCGGCAGAGTGCATCCACACTAGCAGCTCTTGCATCGACACAGAGAACAATACACTGTGGGTATCTATCCCACTGCGTAAGTGGCCACAAGGTGCTTTGGGAACGGTTTGAAATGCCTCATGGGGCAGGTACAGCCTCACATGATGCAGGTTTCTCAATCCCATCATTCCATCGGCATCCTACTAGATTGCCAGATGCTTTTCAACTGAAGTATGTGGCGAGAAGGGGGGAGAGCGGATGACAGGGAGTGTCTGTGTAAGGGGGGAGAAACAAAGTCAGAGTGTTGTGGGGGAGACTGTATGTTGGGGTGAGTGAGTGTGTTGGCTTGCTGTCTCTACATTCAGACAGCCACCAACAGCAACCAGTCCTCAGGCAGAGGAAGGGGGACACCCCCGATATCAGCCCCACCTCCGTCCCTGGCTCTGCCCAGCACAGCAGTGTTTGTAGTATGGGAGACAGCAGCATTCCACGTTAAGGATTTGTTCTTTGTTCCCAGAGCAGCGCAGCAGGCTCAGCTGTCGGAACGTCAGGGAGCTTTGAAAGGGGAGGGGCGCATGCCTGCAGGGCCACCAAATTCAAAACCGTGAGCAGAGCGGTCATAGCGGGCATTGTGGGATATTGGGGGAGGCCAGTTCTGTTGATATAACGAACGGCAGCATCTACACTGACAGGTTGTCATTTTAACTTTGCCACAAAAAGCTCTATGTCTCTCAATGAGGTGGTTTTATTTTGTTGCCAAAACTGAAGTGTTTTGTCACTAAAAGTGGCATTGCAGTGTTTATACCTCCACTGTTTTGCCACCAAAAGCTGCCTTTTGCCAACAAAACTCTGTGGTGTAAACAAGGCCTTAGATTATTCTGTGCAGCTTTTGCTAGCTGTGCAATAACATTCAATAAAGGCAATACTACTCAAAACACTTCTTTACATTTGAACTGATTAATGTTGAGATTTTTCAAGAACGACTAGTGATTTTGAGGGGATCAGTTTCCGGGATACCATTGTTCGACATTTTAAAAGGGGCTTGATTTTCAGGAGGTGGGTGCTCAACAATTTCTTAAAATCAGGCTGCTTGAAGATGTCCCAGCAATAAATACCCAACATTTGAGGCACAAAAATCACTAGTCATCTCTGAAAACTTTGGCCCTACAGTTATTTGTTTGACATTAAGGACCTTGGGCCAGACCTTTAAAGGTATTTAGGCACCTGAAGATGCAGAGAGTTGCCTACTGGGATTGTCAAAAGTGCCTAGGTGTCTATCTGCCATTGATTTCACATATGCACATTGACTGATTGATCTGAATAGGAGTTAGGCATCTAGATGCTTTTGAAAATCCCACTAAGTGGCTTTTGAAAATCCCACTAAGTGCATCTTTAGGCACCTAAATTCCTTTAAGAATCTGACCACTAGTTACTGGAGGCAAGATAAAAGTCAGTATTGCTAATCTGTCTAGTCAACAGGCAGAGGAAAGATTTATAAAAGTGAAAATTAATCTGCTACTTATTATAGTGTGCACGTGTACTGCTTGCCCTCGTTAACTACCAGTCTAATCTCTTTGTACGAGTTGCTCAATAGCTTTGTCAGATTAGTTCCTTAGAATTACATTTTCTACATTTGGTCTCACCGCAACTGTGAATTGTTTTTGAAAGTGTGCACAAAATTGATGGGGTGGGAAGTGGGGGGTTGGGGAATACATTTTCTCCATCTGTTCCAGCCAGCAATTTCACACTAAAATAGTCTGATGTGATAAACTTCAAAAGAGATTTTTATTTCTTTTTTTGTAAATTACATTGAGATTTAAGAAGCAAAATAAATCTGAGGAACATCAGTTGAGTAGTTTTAAAATTATGAGTGTTGGCACAGGGCACCGGCACATTAGACTGTTTCGATTCAATATTTTTAATGCGTTTGTTAAGGATGCATTCGTTGGCAGAATTTGTGAACTCTGCAAACTGAAAATAAACTATGGCTCAATGTATTTACAAGCTCTATTAGTGAATAATTCTATAACAAGAAACTTATGAGCATAGCTAAGGATGTTCCAGAGTCCCTGGAGCTTAGATAGCTCCATAGGGGATCAACTTCTAGCATGGGAGCTTTTAGCATAGGTCCACCGTTGGGCTTCTGCTAAAGTACTTTGGCTAATAAGGACTGGGAGGCAAGACTCCTGGGTTTCAGTCACAGGTCTACCTCTGATTTAGGCAAGTCTTAATATTGTTTTTCAAAAGTACCTTCTAATTTGGGGGTGCCAAACTTGAAACACACCTGATTTTTCAGAGATGCTTTGCAGCAGTACTTCCCATTAACTCCAGATGGAGCAATGGGCAGTAAGCGCCTCTGAAAAAAATCAGGCCCTATGTTCTTGACTTGGGCACACAAAAACTGAGGCTTTCAAAATTAGATGAAAATTTGGGGCTTTTACCTTATTGTGCCTCATTCTACTTTATCTTTAAAATGGTGTCATATCTCATGAATAGTAGTAGTCATGCAAAGTGCTCTGAGATCCTCAGAAGAAAAAAAATGTCTAAGTGCAAAGAATTATCATTCAGAAGTTAAAGCCTAACATCAAACAATCGTCACTAGAAGATCAAATAATAAATTCTCCATCATGGCATTAGCAAAATGTTAGACTTCAGCTAAGCTAGTAGGAGAAACGGAGGTTTATGAATGTGCTACATCTTTGCTACCTGGAATCCTGTTCTTTAGTGCATGCAATAGAGGTCTCATGTTCAATCCCAATTGCTGCCAACCCACCCAGGAGCATTATGTTACTCTAAGATAAACAAGTTGATGTATCCTATATCTGTATATATCTGTAACACATTCTGAAATCCAGTGTAACTATAAACATAAAGCCATAAGCATCTTTGTCATCTTTGAGAACTTTAAAATGGCTTCCCAAAATTTTCCTCCTGCTCAAAGACTTATTCATTGTTTATAATCTTATACTTCTCTTTTATATCTCCACTTGTCATACCAACTGCATTTCCATTATGAAGAGCACCTTGTTACCTCAGCAAACATTAGCGCTTGCTACATCCCTTCAACCTTTAAATCTTTTACTCCCATTTTGCTTTTTAATAAACTCTTCTCCTTCCAGAGATGGGCTAAAAGGCTTGAAAACCTCCTCTGCTGGGAGCTGAATTTTTACCTCCTTCAGCATTGTTTTATATTCTTAACTAAGTTCCAGCATAACCTCCTATGAAATAAATAAAAAGGATTGAAAAACAGAACCTGTTTTAAGCTTTAAAAAGTCATAATGCTAGAGACTGTGTGTTTGATGGCTATATTAGTTAACTTGGGCAGCATCTTTGACTCAGACCTCTTGTCTGTCTCTCTCTGTTGTCTCTGTCTGTAAACTCTTTGGGGTATACATCATCTTCTTGTTCATTTATACAGCGCCTAGCACAATGGAGTACTGGTTCATGCCTGGGGCTCCCAGGCACCAAGATAATCCAATAATTAATACTATGATCATAGGCGATGACTCCATGGGTGTTCCAGGACTCAAGCACCCACAGAAAAAAAAATAGTGGGTGCTCAGCAACCACCAGCCACAGCTGTTCTGCCATGCCACCGATCAGCTATTGGGCGGGCAGCTGTTTGGTGGCTGGGGGAGGAATTTGGGGGAAGGTGGAAAGCAGCGAGGAACGGGCGGGCAGGGGCCTCTGGGGAGGAGTTGGAGCAGGGGCGAGAAGAGCCAGAGAAAGGGTGGGGCCTCAGGAGAAGGGGCGGAGTGGGACAGGAAGAGGCAGAGTGAGTGCAGAGCATTGGGGGAGGGGAATGGGGGTGGGAAGAGGTGGAGCGAGGGCAGGCCCTTGATGGATGGGGCAGAGTGGTGCGGGGCCCCGGGGTGGAGCAACCCCGGGGAAAACTAAAAGCGCCTATGCTACTAATCCTGTATCAGGTGAGCTACCATATCTATTTCACTGGTGGCTTCGGTCAGGCCGTTAAATGTCTGGACAGCGGTGCAGTGGCTCTCTGCGGCTCCTTGAAGCAGCAGCATGTCCCCCCTCCAACTCCTGGGTGTAGGGGCAACCAGGGGCTCTGCACGCTGCCTCGCCCCAAGTGCCGGCTCTGCAGCTCCCATTGGCCACATTTCCCAGCCAATGAGAGCTCTGGGGGTGGCGCCTGCGGATGAGGCAGCACTCAGATCTGCCTGGCCGCACTTCTGCCTAGCAACTGGAGTGGAGACATGCCACTGCATCTGGGAACCGCCTGAGGTAAGCACCACCCAGAGCCTGCACCCCTCACCCACTCCCATGCCCCAACCCCCTGCCCCAGTCCTGATCCTTCTCCCGCCCTCTGAACCCCTCGGCACAACCCAGAACCCGCTCTTGCGCACCAAACTCCTCATCCCTGGCCCCACCCAATAGCCTGCACCCCCTGTTGGAGGCCTCGTCACTCTCTTCCACACTCCAAACCCCCCAGCCCGAGTATGGAGCCCCCTCCTGCACCCTAAATCCCTCATTCCCAGCACCACACCAGAACCCGCATCCCCAATCAGAGACCTCATCCCCCCGACACACTAACTCCCAGCCCCAGCCCGTTGAAAATTAGCGAGTGAGCAAGGGTGGAGGAGAGTGAGTGACTGAGGGAAGGGGAATGGAGGGAGCAGGGGTGGTGCCTCGGAGAAGGGGCGGGGCACGGGTGGGGCAGGAGGTGGGGCATGGGTGTTTGGTTTTCTGCAATCAGAAAGTTGGCAACCCTATGCCAAAGCTAAGCAGAGCCATAAATTCTGATGTTCATTAACTGCCAGAAAACACCCTGCTTAGAGCTCATAACAATCCTAAATAGAGTATACAAATCTTCTAAGAAAAAAAACAGAAATTACATGTTTCTGTATGGGAAGGTTACAGAAGGTGCTGCAGTTAGCCATGCATATGGTGTGCTGGTTATAAATTAATACTGGTCTTTCCTTAGCAAACACCACACAGTAATCAATACTTAAGAACTTCATTCTCAGCTAATCATTTAGGCTAAGATTTCCAAAAATTGGTACCCAAATCCATATTGAGGCAGATAAATAATTGGCCTGATTTTCACATGGTTGAGCACCCAGCTGACCCCAGGGGGAGTCACTGCAAGCTGCTGGATGAATAAGGAGTTCTGGGTATGTCTGGAAAAGAGTGCTGACAAAAAGGGGAACCTAAAAGTCTGAGGTCTTGAGTAGCTTTACAATTGGCACGTGTCTTAAGGCTGGCCCTCGAGGTAAATGAATTTGAGATGTCGGTGTTAAGTGTTGTTGTTAAAAAAAAAGCAGCCAACTTAGGCCAATAGAAAGTGGAAAAAAAATAGAAATGTTCACATGAATTCCTTCATTCGTATGAACAACGCACCACGTCTATTAACATCTTGTTAAGGGCCCTAGATTGTTATCACAAAACCTCACTAACCCTAACCGTGTTTAGGCATAGATTGTGTTCCTTAGTAGCCAAAGAAGTCTAAGGGGAAATTTGCCCTTGTTTGAGTATGGTGCTCTTAGTCAATTTCTAGTCAAATAAAAAAGTTATTTTAATAAGAGCCTCACAGATTTTGGCCCCGAGACTGAAAACAACATGATCTAGCCTGTTTAAAAATAAATGGTTTGCCTGCCTAATGATGATGATGTCAACTGTTTGTCTGCCTCCAGTAACTCCAGCATGTCAATTATTGCACCTGATATTCTGTAATTTTAAAATAATAGACCAGGTTTTGAGCTCTGTAACACCTGTGTAAATTCAAAGTAACACTATTGACGCCACTATATATCCAGAGTAACTCCACAGTGGAGTGTCTGAATTTATACTGATTTAAATGAGATCAGAATATGGTTTAAGAACATGTCAGAACATTTTTATATACCGTAATTACTTCTTATATGTTTGTTCAGCATCTAGGACAATGGGGCCACAATCTTGATGTGGGGCCTTTAGGTGCTACCATAATACACATAAATAATAATCATAATTTTTATTATCATTACAACACATGGAATTAAGCACATATGGGTTAATAAAAATCCTGTGCACAGTCTGTGAGCTTGTCATGCTGCAATATTTGAGTGAAACATCTGATAATGACTTTTAACAATCCTAACTTTGAAAAGTGGTTTCAATACTGGATAATTTGCTGTCATTATGAAAACCTGCATGTGGCTATGATAACCACGTGGTGATAGGGGGCTCAGAGGGCCAGGAGGCCCAGTGGTTAGCACAACCAATTTCCAGCCCCTTGCCCCTCTGTCAGGGCGGTAGAGATAACTGTTCCTAACATTAAGCCAGGAATCGTCACCTTTCCACCCACATACGGGCCTTGGTCCTTAAGAGGGTGTGGGAGGTGGACCTGGGCCATCCCTCTCCACTGGGTTCCCGCCTGCCCAGGCCCTATAGGAAGCAACACCAGCAAGGTGCTCCCTTCAGTAAGTCCAACATCACTTCCATGGGCTACTTCCTACCAGTAGATCCCTTCAGTGGTCCCTATAGTCCGAACAGTGAGTCTTTCTAAGAAAAAGAAAAGAAAAGTCTACGGGAGCAGGGTGCTGCAGGGCCTGCTGGCTCTCAAATGGGGGGAGAGGGAGGGGAGTTAGCGAAGCCTCTGCCTGTGGGCCTTACCAGCCTTATGGTCCCCTCTCAAGCTCAACCTTCCCTCTGGCTCCCTGGAGATTGGATTCCGCTTTCCTGAAGCCTGTCCACCACCCTTTGCCTGCACACCCTTTTAACCTGCTCCTACAGTCAGAGCACGCTCAGCAGATTCAGTGGGGCAGGCCAACCACAGCCCAGTAAAAACCGGGAGAAAAATAGGTGGATGTACACTGGTCTATGACATAGTGAAGTGAGAGTGACTGAAGTTTTTCGCCTGTATGTGAGGACAGACTCAGTAAAACCTTCTTGCAAGTAACCTAATCTGAATAGACACCATAATGCAAATTCTGTGCTTAGATATGCACATTTGGATGAATAGGGCTTTTGTAATAGACTCTTCTAATCATGTGTGCTTTGCCAACTTGTGATTATTTAAATATATTTTCTTTGTCCTCCTTCTTCATGGAGTATTTTTGCCTTGATCTTTCAAAGGGAGCTCTCAGTGTACTTGCTAAATGACTTTTTTTGTATGTGTGGATAATTTTGATTTTGCAGAACTGCATTTTCCATCAAAATATAATGTTGACATGTAATTCCCAACCAGCTGTAATTAGTATACATTCAATTATTACAAAGCAATGTTTAAATAGGCACAAGTGTCCTAATGCATTAACCATTTAGTTCTAGGCAGTGCAAATATCTGTACTGACATGTCTGTGGGATTCCAGACACGTCACAACAGCATTTTGGCTATATTTTAAACACTCCAGCTGCACTTATGTTCCCATATATGTAGAGTGTAACTTAAGAGTATATTTTCAAAGGATGATAAAAATGTTTAGTTGTTATATGCAATATCAAGCCATACTGGTATTTTTATGAAAGTTGAATGCATGCAGAATCTTCATAGGCGTCCAAAATATTAAATTAACAACTGTCCCTTTAAGTCAGAGAGTAATCACCCATTGCTGAAAATATGCAGTGACTGTGAATCTGTATTTATTCCATTTCTTACAAAGAATTTATCCTTTTAAATTAGCTTTTTTAAAACTGAAGATGTTGAAACTATTTGCCACTTTGATCACTGCTTCTCTTTTTTTAAGGGTTAAAGGTAGCATTTAATGAAAGCAACGTGATGTAATTTTAGTCACTAGTGTTTAAAATTTTCCATTACCAGCCTTTAATATTTTAGAAAAATCCATTAAAATGAGAGAAAACTTTAGGTTACACATAACACAGTATCCCTTTCAACCAAAATTATGTATTCCCTAAAGGATGGGAAAATATGCTGTGGTTAAGCAGTATAAAACTTCCTATGAGATTTTTTTTTTTTCTGATTCAGGGAGGCAGTAGTGACCAAAAATACACTATAGTCGTGTATTTCATGAGTTTGCTCAAATTCAACCAAACCAAACTTTTTTGATATGTAACTTTAACTTTAATCATGAAAGGATTTCAGAATATCCTTTATAACTTAGGTGTCCTCTGACACTGAAATTGACACAATTCCATCGATTACTTAGTCAAGATTTGAAGAAGGTGTACACTGCTATCGGTTCACAGGCTTCAGTTGAACTTGAGGATTTACATCAGCTTTCAATAACTTTCACAATTACCTATAGCTAAACTATCAGCATGAAAATTAAAAGCTCAATATCCTATTGACAGATCCTTGAGTAGGGTGACCAGACAGCAAGTGTGAAACATCGGGACAGGGGTGGGAGGTAATAGGAGCCTATATAAGAAAAAGATCCAAAAATCGGGACTATCCAAATAAATATTAATATTTAATATATTGCCTAGCTGTCTGCATATAGGTACGAGGAGTCTGTTGATGAGGAGGTGTCAATACCAAGAGAGGAAAAATTGCTTTTGTTGTGAGACAGCCACTCCCAGCCCTATTCAAGCCCAAATTAATGGTGTTAAGTTTGCAAATGAATTGTAGCTCTGCAGTTTCTCTTTGAAGTCTGTTTTTGAAGGGTTTTTTTGTTGAAGGATGGCTACTTTTAAATCAGTTATTGAATGTCCAGGGAGATTGAAGTGTTCTCCTACTGGTTTTTGTATGTTACCATTCCTGATGTCTGATTTGTGTCCATTTATTCTTTTACATGGAGATTGTCTGGTTTCGCCAATATACATGGCAGAGGGGCATTGCTGGCACATGATGGCATATATCACATTAGTAGATGTGCAGGTGAACAAGCCCCTGATGGTGTGGCTGGGGTGGTTGGGTCCTATGTTGGTGTCACTAGAATAGATATGGGGACAGAGTAGGCAACGTGGTTTGTTACAGGCATTGGTTCCTGGATTAGTGTTTCTGTGGTATGGTGTGTAGTTGCTGGTGAGTATTTGCTTCAGGTTAGGGGGCTGTCTGTAAGCGAGGCATGGCCTGCCTCCCAAGGTCTGTAAGAATGAGGGATCATTTTCCAGGATAGGTTGTAGATCACTGATGATGTGCTGGAGAGATTTTAGGTGCTGGCTGTATGTGATGGCCAGTGGTGTTTTGTTATTTTCCTTGTTGGTCCTGTCCTATAGTAGGTGACTTCTGGGTGCCCATCTCCCTGTGTCAATGACTTCCTCACTTCCCCAGGTGGGTATTATAGTTTTCAGAATGCTTGATAAAGATCTTGTAGGTGTTTGTCTCTGTCTGAGGGAATGGAGCAAATGCGATTGTATCTTAGAGCTTGGCTGTGGATAATGGATCGTGTGATGTGTCCTGGATGGAAGCTGGAGGCATGTAGGTAAGTATAGCGGTCATTAGATTTCCGGTATAGTATTGACACCTCCTCATCATTTATTGGGAGTTGACCACATATACCCTGACTGAATTGGCCTTGTCAATACTGGTTATCCACTTATAAGATAACTCCCTTCTCTTCATGTGCCAATATATTTATGCCCATATCTGTAATTTTCACTCCAGGCATCTGAAGAAATGGGCTTTTTACTCACAAAAGCTTGTGCCCAAATAAATCTGTTAGTCTTTAAGGTGCCACCAGACTCCTCGTTGTTTTTGTGGATACAGACTAACACGACTACCTCCTGATACTCTGCATATAGGTAGACTCTCAAAGTCAGTCATGCCAATAGGTATGTTTTATAAGCAGAGGCCTATTAGGCTGTTGCATTACTGTGGTAGAGAAGACAATTTCTATGCCATATATCATATTATTAGCCAGTCCCATAAGTCCCTAGGCCATCATTCTGTTCTATGTATCTGAGGGTCCTCATAGGGTACCTATTTCAATGGCATGCAGTGACCTAATTCATGTTAAAATTGTCTACATACATGAACATCTAAACATCCGTGTTTCTAGAGATACCTTTAGCATAGAATTTCCGTTCAGCCTGTCTCTGACACAAATAAGGATCCTTTTGCATCTGTGACAGTATTGACATATAGTATGCAACATTACGTTATCATAAAATCCCTTCTCTTTAAAATCTCTGGGCCAAGTTACCACCCTATGTAAAATAAATTGGTAATATTACAGTAGTCCCCCCTGCAGGCTTGTCTACACTTGAAATGCTACAGCAGAACAACTGCAGGACTGCAACTGTGCTGCTGTAAATCTTCAGCATAGACACTACCTAGGCTGACAGAGGAGTGCTTCACACAGACAGGTAATCCACCTCCTCCAGAGGAGTAGCTAGGTTGATGGAAGTGCTGTCAACATGGGGACTTACCTCCGCTTAACTACATCACTCAGTGGTATGGATTTTTCACACCCCTGGGTGATGTAGCTGGGTTGATCCAATCATGTAGACCAGCCCTTAGACTGAAGGATCAGCATCTTCATCCCAAATGACACTATTCTGAATTGTGAGCTCTTTGAGACAAGAACTCTTTTGACTACAAGTGTGTACATCACCTTACACAAGGGTGCCCTGATTGCTGCCCCAAACTGCTACTTCAATACAATTATAATGACAATTCCAGTTAGTACCTTGTCAACCTAATCAGACAGGGAAAAGATGGAATGCGGATGGAGATATAATTAATCTCTGCGGCAAGGTTTATGATGGACAGTGTCAGAATAGTGTGGGGAAACTTGATTTTCTACAGACCGGCCTTCTTATTCCCTCTCAGAGGTTAAACAGACTCTTCAATGATGTCAATCAGGCATTTTTCTTGAGCTCTACATTTTCTTTGGAAGAGAGAAATACCTGGCATGTTAATTCAAAAATGGATATGGATTGAAGACTTTATTTTTTTTATTAAACAATTTGGGACTTGTCTAGATTAGGAAAATTTGGAACAATCTAATTCATATTTTTGTAGACATTCTTATGCAAATCACTAGAGTCCACAATTAATACCAGTTCAAAATGGGACTAGCCTGGTAGCTTACCTACACTGGTGCAAAGAAACTCTGCATAGAAAAGACTATGGAAGCAGCAGCTCTAAAGATCCCAAGCCTCAGCTGGAGTAAAACAGGGTATCTCTGCACTGGAACTGGAATTTCCAGCTTGTGTAGAAATACCCAAACTAGGTTTGCTTAAACTAGTATGCTAAAAATAACCGCATAGCCGCAGCTCCATTGGTGGCGGGAAGGGCTAGCCACTCTCAGTACATATCCTAGGGTTCCAGATGGTACTGTACTGGAGGAAGCTAGTCCCTCCCATCACCTGTGAAGCTGGGGCTACCCTGCTATTTTTATCATGCTGGCTTTATCAACGCTAGCATGGGTAACTGGAAATTACACCTCTACCTCTGGTGAAGACATACCCTCAGTGATGTCATTGGTGCTACACCAACTCACACTGAGTGAAGATCTGTCCCTCACTCTGACCCTTAGTCTGGTTTACATCAATGCTGAGATCTGGGAAACCCCATGGCCTGGCATTGACAGGGGAGGTAGCAGTTCTTTTTGTGTTGTGCCCATGTAGCAGGAGTAGCAAGGGTTTAATCCAATAGATCACTTTGCATTGCAAATAGAGAGAGATTCCTTTAAAAAAAAAAAGAGATTCCTTTAAAATCTGCTACGCTTTAAACAATGACAGATTTCAGAGTAGCAGCCATGTTAGTCTGTGTCCGCAAAAAGAACAGGAGTACTTGTTGCACCTTAGAGACTAACAAATTTATTAGAGCTGTGGAAGCAGAGCATAAGCTTTCGTGGGCTACTGCCCACTTCTTCGGATGCATATAGAGTGGAACATATATTGAGGAGATATATATACACACATACAGAGAGCATGAACAGGTGGGAGTTGTCTTACCAACTCTGAGAGGCCAATTAAGTAAGAGAAAAAAATTTTTTTTGAAGTGATAATCAAGCTAGCCCAGTACAGACAGTTTGATAAGAAGTGTGAGAATACTTACAAGGGGAGATAGATTCAATGTTTGTAATGGCTCAGCCATTCCCAGTCCTTATTCAATCCTGAGTTGATTGTATCTAATTTGCATATCAATTCCAGCTCAGCAGTCTCTCCTTGGAGTCTGTTTTTGAAGTTTTTCTGAGATAGCCACGACAACTCCCACCTGTTTATGCTCTCTGTATGTGTGTATATATATCTCCTCAATATATGTTCCACTCTATATGCATCCGACGAAGTGGGCTGTAGTCCATGAAAGCTTATGCTCTAATAAATTTGTTAGTCTCTAAGGTGCCACAAGTACTCCTGTTCTTTTTACGCTTTAAACGTTTGCTTTGCCAACAGGTAAGCTGGCACTCAACCTATAACGCTGATGGAAGTTTGATCCAAACACCAAAGCCTGCACTGTTTCCTATTTCCATTGGTTTCTGTTAGAATGCTATAATCTCTACATTCTCCTACTTTATAGAGGCCCTCTGAGTTGTACATTGTCTACTCATATACACCAGTTCTTAAAACAAGTAGTTAAGCCAACTCACATAAATTGCCTCAGATTCCTCAGGTTTCTCTTGTGTAGGTAGGTTATAAAAGCAGCCAGGGGCAAGCAAAATTTTCTAAAGGCTTTATAAGGTTCATCTGCTCACCCCTCTCCTGATAGACAATCACTTCAAGATCTACAGGTTCAGAGCAGATATATTCCTATTGAAACAGTTCCCATAACAAAGCTAATTATGTAGCGTTCTGAGCAGACAGCTGAGAGGTGTTATTCAACTCCTCCCTAGACAGCGGCTAAACGAACTTTCACCCCACATCCACAAAGGGACTTAGGCACTGCAATGCTGAGCATCACAATGCCCAACTTTTAGGCACCTAGAAAACCACAGGGACAAAACTGTGATCCACAAAGCCTGAGTTAGGCACCTAGGCTCCCTGTGCAATGAACAGGGAGAGACAGACCCTTTGAGTGTGACCCACATAAGCCTGCAGGTGAGGTGAAGGCCACCTAAACTGGTCAATGGCAGTTGCTGACGAGAGGGGTGTGTGCTACACCCAACTCCTCTCACAGAGATAGGCACCTAAGTCCAGGCTGCAGGGAGGCACCTATTTCTGCTTAGTGATCCATGAATGGGGACAAGCCGCCAGGAGTCAGGCAGCATAGGCACCTTAGGCATTTGTTGCAGGGATGAGGTAGGCCCCTTTCTTGATCCACACAAAACATTTGTAAAGGTGGCGGTAGTGCTGCCTACCTTATAGCTTTTAGCCCATCGGTTAAAGCACTCACCTGGGATGTGGGAGATCAGGTTCAATTCCCCCCCACACCACCAGAAGGAGAGAGAGGATTTAAACAGAGATCTCCCATCTCTCAGGAGAGTGCTCTAACTACTCAGTTATGGGGTATTCTGATGTGGTATCTCTCCTGTAAAGCTGTTTCACTGTCGATAAATAATGAAAGTGATTGTAGCAGGGGGACTGGACCTTGGGTTTCCTACCTCTCAAGTGGGTGCCCTAACCACTGGCCTACAGAGTCTCTCTCTCTCTCTCTCTCTCTTTCTCCTCCACGCCCCCATAAATACTTAGTCATTTAGAGAATATAATGAGTAGGAAAGAGGGAGAGCAGGTCTCCTCGTCTTCACTTATTTTCTACATGAGCATGTTTCCCATTCAAACTGCCTATCATTGCAAATGAATTGGTCATAGACACACTTTGTTACATACAGGTTGATCTATTATTACACTTGTCCCAGAGATGCAGACAAATGATCTCTTGACATATGGAAGAAATGAGAATTCTCTAACTAGCCTATAATGAAATAAAGAGCACAATCCTTGACTTAATTAATAGGGCAGGAAACTGGTGTGTACTACACAGTACTACTCCCTTGTAAGCTGAAACACTGGGAATCCCGGCTTCTCAATTACCCCACAGCAAACAGCAATTGTAACACGATGTGCAAGCCTTCAGTGTCCTGCAGGCAACTCAGAGATGAAGTCTTGATGAGAAAATTGAAAACATGAAACCTGCTGGTTGGGCTGCAGTGTAGGTTACACCATCTTTTGAAAGTCTAGATTTACTGAGGGGGGAGTACAAAGTGGTTAATGACTCTTCCTGTCATGGTAAACTACAAAGGCTATTCAAATGAAGATTTGTTAGCCTTAATATTATAGCAGTTCATCCATTTTCTGGGCAGTCCCCTAGGACTAAAGCAACAGGCTTTGAGAACTTCAAGTGCTATTAAAATGATTAAGAAGCCATCTTTAAATAACAAGGTCTGCTGTTGAAATATTGAATTTGGAGGGGTTTGGCCAAAGTAAGGATTACAGTACAAAAGAGGCAATATAACAACATTGAAGGAAAAATATAAGGGATACGTATCAGTTAATACACTCGTGAATTCAATATACTGTATCTACATTTGATGCATCTATTCTTTTGGTGGGGTTAGGAAAGCTATTAGTGTCCTTTCTGATCTTATACAAAACACTTGTAACATACACTCTATTCTCTTTGCTCCCCATCTTACTGCATGTTGTAGGTTAAATAATAATTAAATATTTAGTAATGATAAAATTTAATTGATTCAACTAATTAAACCAAAAATAATACATGAAATTAATAAAATTAAAAATTAATAATTGAATTATAATAGTTAATAATTGCATAATTCTAGTTGGGACTTATATGATGGGTAAACTTTGGCTCTAGTCCTGCAGAAGTTCAAACACATAACTTGAAATATGCCAGTAGTCCCATTGAAAACATCATATTGTGCCTATATGCCCCATTATTACAATTTGCAAAGACTCCTGGGTTGTCTACATGAAAAAAACGGTTACCTACCTTTAATAATTGTTGTTCTTCGAGATGTGTTGCTCATGTCTATTCCATTCTAGGTGTGTGCGCGCCCACATGCACAGTCGTCAGAGATTTTTGCCTTAGCGGTATCCGTAGGGACGGTTGTGGCGCCCCCTAGAGTGCTACGCTAATGCCGCGTATATCAGGCGCCGCCGGCCCTACGCCCTCTCGGTTCCTTCTTGCCGACAACCCCGACAGAAGGGTAGGAGGGTGGGTAATGGAATGGACATGAGCAACACATCTTGAAGAACAACAGTTACGAAAGGTAGGTAACCGTTTTTTCTTCTTCTAGTGCTTGCTGAGCTCGATTCCATTCTAGGTGACTCACAAGCAGAATCCTCGGAGGTGAGCTCGGAGTTCACAGACTCGCAGGTTGGAGCACTGCTCTGCCAAAACCAGCATCATCTTAAGCTTGCTGGGTCAGCGCATAGTGTAAAGTGAATGTGTGGATGGACGAGTGAGCCATCACGATCGCCAGCAGGGGCACCTTCACTAGCTCATAACCGTAGCGGATGCAGGCCGCGATCCATGATGATATTCTCTGGGCAGACACTGGGCAACCCTTCATCCTGTCTGCAACTGCAACAAACAACTGTGTCGACTTACGGAACGGCCTTCTTCTATCTATGTAAAAGGCCAGGGCCCATCTGATGTCCAGGGGATGCAACGTGCATTCCTCATCTATCGTGTGAGGCTTAGGACAAGGAGCGGCAAGTATATGTCTTGATGAGTATGGAACTGGGAGATGACCTTGAGCAGAAAGGCCGGGTGCGGATGCAGCTGGACCTTGTCCTTATAGAAGACCATGTAAGGTGGTTCGGATGTTAGTGCTCTGATTTCGGACACTTGATGGGCCAAAGTTATAGCAACTATGAAGGAGACCTTCCAGGAGAGAGCACAAGGCTAGGGGCTCGAAGGAGGGAACCATGAGCCTTGGGAGCACAAGATTAGGGTCCCAAGGGGGTACCGGGTCTCGAACATGAGGGTAAAGGTATTCCAGGCCTTTCAGAAACCACGCCATCGTAGGGTGGGCGAAGATCGACCTGCCTTGAAACGGAGGATGGAATGCCGAAATGGCCGCCAGGTGCACTTTGACCGAGGACAGCGATAGGCCTGGAGCTTAAGGTGCAGCAAATAATCCAAGATGTGCTGCAGTGGGGCCTCTTCTGCACAGATGTGATGATCTGAAGCCCAACACATAAATCACTTCCACTTAGCCACATAGGTAGCTCTGGTGGAGGGCTTCCTGCTGCCCAGCAGGACTTTCTGGATACTGGCGGAACACTGCCGTTCATCTCCACTTAGCCACACAGCAGCCAGGCTGTCAAGTACAGTGCTGCCAGGTACAGGTGCAGCAGATTGCCGTGGTTCTGGGACAGCAGATCCAGGCGAAGAGGCAGCTGCAGGGAGGTGGCTGCCAACAGACTGAAGAGCCTGCTGAACCAGTGTTGACAGGGCCATGCTGAGGCCACAAGGATGACCATGGCTTTGTCTTGCCTCACCTTCAGCAGTGACCTGTGGATCAAGGGCACTGGCGGGAAGGCGTACCTCAGTGCTCCCGACCAGGAAATCAGGAAGGCATCCCACAGGGAGCTCTTGTCGCTGCCTTGCAGAGAGCAGAACACATGGCACTTCCTGTTCTGCCGGGACGCAAACAGGTCCACCTGGGGAGTCCCCCACCTGCGGAAGATTAGGCTGACCACCTCTGGATGGAGTGACCATTTGTGGCGAGACGATAAGGTCCTGCTGAGGCAATCCGCTAGGACATTCTTGGTTCTTGGAAGGTGGGCAGCCACCAGGTGAATGTCGTGCCGCACACAAAAGTCCCAGAGGCTAAGTGCTTCCCGACAAAGGGCCGAAGACCTGGCGCCACCCTGCCTGTTGATGTAATACATCACAGCAGTATTGTCCATCAGGACCTGCACCACCTTGCCCTTCAGGTGGGGCAAGAAAGCCTGACAGGCCAAGCGAACCGCCCTGAGCTCCCTGACATTGATGTGAAGGGCCAGGTCGGGTTGTAGCCAATAGCCCCAGGTGTTGAGCTCACCAGGTGGGCTCCCCAGTCCAGATCCAAAGCGTCTGAGACCAGGGTGAGCGATGGGATCGGGGACACAAAAGGAACTCCTTGGAGCACCTACTTGGGGTCCCACTACTAGTCAAACGACAGTAGGATATGGCTTAGTACCGTGACTGCTCAGTCTAGGGGGTGCCTGCTGGGAATGTAAACCGAGGCCATCCACGTTTGCAGAAGCCTCAGATGAAGTCAGGCATGCCTGACCACATACATGCACGCAGCCATGTGGCCCAACAGCTGCAGACACGAGTGAGCCGTGGTGAGCGGGTGGACTTTTATGTGGGAGATTAAGTCTGCCATGACCTGGAAACTCACTTCAGGAAGGAAGACCCTGGCCTGCGTGGAGTCGAGAACCGCCTCGATAAACTCTATGCGTTGGACTGGCGGTAGCGTGGACTTTGCTGTGTTTATTAACAGGCCCAGGTCGCTGCAGGTGGAAAGCACTAGATCGAGGCTCCTTTGCACCTGTTCCAGAGACCTGCCCTTGATAAGCCAGTCATCAAGATACGACATCTGAGGCAAGCCGCCACTAGCACCACGCTTTTGGTGAACACCCTGGGGGCCGAAGACAGGCCAAAGGGTAGCGCCGTGAACTGTAAGTGGCGCCCAGCCACTATGAAGTGCAGGAACCGTCTGTGTCCCAGGAATACGGTGTCATGGAAGTAACTGTACTTTAAGTCAAGAGCAGTGTACCAGTCCACCAGATCCAGGGAAGGGGCTGGAGATGGAGATGGAGGCCAGGGGGACCATGTGAAATTTCAACTTCTTGAGAGACTTGTTGAGGCCACGCAGGTCCAGAATTGGTCTGAGGCCCCCTTTTGCTTTCGGGATTAGGAAGTAGCAGGAACAGAATCCTCTTCTTTCCATATCCCGATGATCAGTGCTCGGAGGAGCCCGGTGCTGGGGGTGCTCTACGCACCAAAGCCAAAGCACTGGGTGCCGTTTCGAGCCCAGCTGGCTCCAAAGCTGGGTGCAGGGCAGCCTGCATCAGGAAGGCCCTGAGTCATATGTCATGTTCCCTCTGCGTCCGAGGACGAAAGTTCTGACCGATGCGACAACGCTCCATCACATGGGTTTCTCCGAGGCACTGCAGACAACTATCAAGCGGGTTGCTAACAGGTATAGGCCTGTAACACGTGGAGCAGGGCTTAAAACCTGGAGCCCAGGGTATGCCCTGCCTGGGGCAAAGTCCCTGCTGGGATCCTAACTAACTGAACCATTAACAGCTACTTAACTACTAACTAACAAACAATAGAACTATTTACAACTACAAGCACAAGGCTGAGAAAAGGAACCGCTGGCCCCTTGGGAAGCAAGGGACAGAGGCGCTCCAACTGACTACCATGAGGAGTAACAAGGAACTGAGAGAGCGTAGGGCCGGCGGCACCTGATACACCGTGGCATGAGCGAGGCACTCTAGGGGACACCACAGCCGGCCCTGAGGCAAAAATCTCCAACGACCATGCACGTGAGCACGCACTCACCTAGAATGGAATCAACATGAGCAGGGACTTGAAGAAGAACACAAAGGCCTGGTCTACACTGGGGGGGGGGTGTCGATGTAAGATACGCAACTTCAGCTACGGGAATAGCGTAGCTGAAGTTGACGTATCTTATTTCGACTTACCTCCTGTTCTCACGGCACGGGATTGACAGCCGCGGCTCCCCCGTCGACTCCGCTACCGCTGCTTGCCCTGATGGAGTTCTGGAGTCGACGGGAGCGTGTTTGGGGATCGATCGCTACCTGCCGATCTGGCGGGTAATCTTGACGTACCCTAAATTCATGGCAAGCTGAGGTGTAAATCTACCCTGCGCTGGCCTGCCATGCACTTAGTGTCTGTGTGGACCCTGTGTGGATCCAGTCCAAATACAAACATCCGTACTGCAATTTTATAGCCCTGCAGCCCAAGTCTGCGATTGTCAGCTCACGCAGAGGTACCCACGCTAGCTCTGCTCAACCTAGCGCTTAAAAATAGCACTATGCCTGCAGCGGCATGGGCAGCAGCTTCCTCTAACCTCCCAAGTAAGTAGCCCGGAGTCAGGCAGAATTCTTCATGGGACAGCTAGCCCAGGGGTTCTCAAACTGGGAGTCATGACCCCTTAGGGGGTTACAAGGTTATTACTTGGGTGGGTCATGAGCTGTTGGCCTACACCCCAAATCCTGTTTCACCCCCAGCATTTCTAGTATTAAATATAAAGTATTTTAATGTATAAGGGGGTGGGGGTCGCACTCAGGGGCTTGCTGTTTGAAAGGGGTCACCAGTATAAAACTTTGAGAACCAATGGGGCAGCCTGAGTGGTTACCTGTGGTGCTACAGACACACTGCTATTTTTAGGTGTTAGCTTGAACAGAGCTAGTGTGGGTACATCTATGTGAGCTGGCAATCAGACCCCCCCCCCCGGTTCAAAGTAGATGTATCCTTAGGCACTTAATTGGAAAATTTTGATCCTTGAGTTTATGTGCAAACTGCTTAATCCCAGTTTGCCTTCCTAAGCCTTTAACCTTCTCCTTGTTAAACTGAAAGAAAAATTAGAAATGTCAATTTGAATCCAAATTTTGTTTAAAAAATAGATTCAAATTGGCATTTTGTTTATAAAAAGTCAATTGGAGTTGGCATTTGAAATGTTGTGTTCGACTCATTCATTTTTTGCTTCATCATGAAACACCAGAAAAATTCAGTTTCTTTTCAAAACTAATAAAAATTGTGGGGGGCAACTGTTTGGTTCGGCCAGTTAACCATTAAAATAAATCATTAGTTCAATTCTAATGAAATGTTTGGCTAACTTTTTTTTCCATTGCTGCCTTTTTCTGTGAGGTTCTACCCCTGTGGGTTCTGGAAAAAAAAAACAGAACTCCTTCAGCTGAAGTATATGAAGTACCAAAATATTCATTAGAAATGCTGTTTTGATTAGATTTCCCTTTACAATTTTGCAGACTCGACAGTAGAGATGAGACCAAGCTGCAAAATTCTGATCTAGATTCAGATCTTGATTTGGATTTTTAAAAGCTCAAAGTTTGGAGATTTTCAGGTGCAAGGCTTGACATATTATAGAGGTAAGAAGCAATTGCAAAATTGTTATATATATGTAAGCAGAGTCAGGATGAGCTCTACCCTAACATCTGGTGGTGAATTGTGGCGAGTTGTGGAAAAGAACTTCAGGGGCTGATCTTGTTTGCATAGGAACACCCACCTCGCCTAGCATGAGCCCACAGCAGCCCAAATGGTCACTTTGGCTGCTGTGGGATCCCCAGTTTCTCTGTTATTGGGGCAGGAGAATAAAGTATTGTTGCCCTGATTATGTGAATCAAGGACAATGAAATTGTTTTATGACAGAGTGACTCACCATCAACTAAGTAGCACTCGCTAGAAAAGGGACATTGGATCCAAAACCCAGTGAACAGAGAGAGGTTGGGGACAGGCATTTGTACCTGATAGTATGGCCCCTTTTGAGGGTCTGAAATACTAATTGCACCGTCTTCTCTCTCTACTGTGGAATATCAGAGCTAATTTTAATTCCATTAGGAGTCTAGTTACAGGCTGCTGAGCTGAATTCACTTTGGGCCAATGGTGCACCAGAACTGAGGCTCCCCTACTACAAGCTGAAATCACTGAGTGCTGGGGGGGCTGAAGATACTTTGCTGAGCAACTGGCAGAGCAGAGCCGTTTGCGGGATGACTGGAGTGGTTTGTGGGAGCGGAGCGGCTGATGGAGCGGAGCGATTCACGGAACAGCTGGAGTGGCTCATGGGATGGCTGGTGGAGCGGCTCGCAGTGAAGGCTGCAGCAGAACCCTATGGAGAGGTGGGGCAGTCGGCCTTGGACAACGTAAGGTGCCCCTTAACACTGCTGCGTGCCGCCCCCCCTCCCAGCCTGGTAGGTAAAACTCTGCAGATAAACTTTTGAACTCTGGGGCTGCACTGACCAGGGACAGCAGCAAAGAGTCCTGTGGCACCTTACAGACTAACAGATATATTTGGAGCATGAGCTTTTGTGGGTGAATACCCACTTCTTCTACATGCATCCGAAGAAATGGGTATTCACCCACGAAAGCTCATGCTCCAAATTCGTCTGTTAGTCTATAAGCTGCCACAGGACTCTTTGCTGCTTTTACAGATCCAGATAACACGGCTACCCCTTTGGTACTTGACCAAGGACAGAGACTTTTGGGTTGCTGGACTTAAGACCCTAAGGAGGAAAGGATACTGCCAAACTTACTTGGAGGGGGGTCTTTTCCTCATGGTTTGTGTTATGAATCCTGTTTGTGGTGTTTCCCCAACATAATGCTGCATTGTTTCCCTCCTTTATTAAAAGGATTTTGCTACACTCAGACTCTGTGCTTGTGAGAGGGGAAGTATTGCCTCTTAGAGGCGCCCAGATTACTGGTTGGGGGCTCAAGCCGGTTTTGCATTGTCTTATTGAAACGGAACCCCTAGATACTGAAACCAGCCCTTGTTGCTGCCAACTCAGACAGGCATATATATATATATATATATATAATCTTGGTAAGGATACCAACCCCAACAATGTCTGGACCCAAGACCGTTCAGATGCGGTTGTTATCAACTCCTATCTTCTCTAGAAGCATCTGAACTTTTGAGTGCTCATCCAAACCTAACTCAAAGCACTAAGGGCCAGATCCTCTATAAATCAGTATAACTTAACAGACTCCAATAAAACAATGCCTATTTATACTAATGACAGTCTGGCCCTGAACTGCTTTCCACTCATTCATAAAGATTTCCTTTTTTTTTTTCTTGTTGATAAATTTCACACACAAAATCTGATTGAGACACAGTTTATGCACAATATAAACCTGGTATCAAAGCTTATCTGAGTTTCAAAAATCAATTAAAGTTAATTAAAAAACAACAACTAATGTATACTCTGTGAGGGCTTCCAGTATTGCCATCTAAATATTACCTAAATGACTCGAAGATTCTGAGCAAATCTGAATTTTTTATTAGTTTACCTTCTCCGTGACTGAGTTCATTTCTGGAAACATTTTATTTAAAAGGCAAAATACGCATCTTTGACCAAGAGCCCTAAGTAAGGCTTATGTCAGTTCTAGTTAAACGAAAGCTTTAATCAGAATGTGGCTGCAACATGTTAAAATGAAACAAGTGAAATGTTTGCCTCAACAGGCTTGACCTGACAGTATGAATATAAGCAGTAAAGGGAAAAGAATAGTCTAGTTCCAGAAAGTATTAGCACTCAAGGAAAAAAATTGTTTCTGTGACAGCTGTCTACCCTTTGTAAGGGTGTTCAGAATACACATATGGATAAAGGACAGATATGTTTATAAGATGATATGAGCCTAAAGATTCCAGATATGTATATATGGAAAGTTGACATGCATACCCTCCGACCCCCACCTTCTTCAAGAGAGAGTTTTTTAATTAGACGCAGTGATGGGGGAAGAAAAGGAAAAAAACCTGTTTCCAATGTATTAAAGCCAGTAGGTCACACATGCATCCGAGCTGTATTTCATTATGTATGGGATTTGTAAACCCAAATGAGATAATGTTTTTATGCTTATATAGTGCCTTTCATCCAGATGACAACTGAACACTTGAGAAACTCATATAGAAACTATATACAGGGATCACCTCATTCACCCCTGTGACTGTTATGTTCATAGCATACACCCTGAGAAGTTAGATCCAAACATAAAATACTCTTGCTGAAAGGTAGAAAAATAACAGAACTTTATTTTGTAGAAGTCAGAATGGTAACAGAGAAAAGCAAAGCAGGCTGCTCCCTAAAACAGAGAGACAACTCACACCACCTAACTGTAGGTTGGCTTAGTGCAAATTGACGGCTGCTACATCATGAGATCATGAGCTTCCCTACAAAGTCCCATGGCTGCAAGCAGGACTAGGAAAACCCCAGAATTTTAAGGCTTTATTGGTAATAGGTGATTGCTATAGTTGTAATGTTTGGGGCACCAGAGAGAGGATTGTGAAGTTCTCTAAGTTTCACCTTACAGAGAACTGTTCCCGGGTGTCAAGTGGATATTTTTGGACTGTTTAAACAGATTCTTCTTATTGTTTGTATGGTATCAATGTGTAGTTCTCTCTCTGCTATCTTTTCTGTTTTGTTTTTTTCATATATTTAATTCCTCTTTCTGTCTCCCTTCCAATACCATCCAACACCAGGAATTTCCTTCCCACTCATGTAGAATATGTACCGGGAAGCAACAACCTACCCCTGGATTATAGAACTTTTGCTGCTTAAATATGCAAGAACTGTAGGCTGCTCAGGAAAAATTGCAATTTCCCATTTATTCACAAAGCAACTTTATATTTTATACAGTATATTTTAACAATGATGTCTGCAATAATTAAATGTCTCTCCTGGAATATAAAGGGTTTTAATAACCCTATTAAAACACACACACACACACACACTCACACTCACTTTCGATGCTTAAAAAAACAGAATGTTAACATTGCCATGCTCCAGGAGAAACACCTAACATAACTTGAAGCTCATAAACTGAATATAGACTGGGTAGGCCTCTGAGTTTCTAGCTGCTTTAATTCTCATGTGAGGGGCACTGCTGTACTAACCCATAAGTTGAATGTAAATATTTTGAGCACCGGCTCTGACAATGCAGGTAGATGCTCTGTGCTCAGGGCTGAAATTGGCAATTCTATAGTACTCTTTGTTAAGCTCAAACATTTTTCATAATTTTTTTCCCTATTTCTTTACCTAATATTTTTACAAGTATAAATAACATGGGCCACCATCTCTGTTTAAAAACACTAATACCCATACATACATGATTGATTTAGTCCTACAAGATGTGCAGAAATTGGAAAATACTATGGCCAGAGACATTAGGTTTTTTTCTTACACTCATTCAATGTCATCATGATTGGACTATTTCTTAGTGTCATACAATTTGATAAATTCTATCACTGATTGTGGCATTGGTTCTATTGTTATATCCACTATGCTCCTATACATATATCTTTTAGGCCCCCAGGCATGTCCCTCCCCCCTCAAATAAATGGTGGAGATTAAATACCTCTCTGCTGTTTGATACATGATTATTATTTTGTTTTAAAAAAAATGTCCCTGCAGCTTCATCACCTGCCACACATTGGAAAGCTTTTGAAGCCATCAACAAAGGTCTTATCTCTTATGCCTCCTTTAAAAAAGAAGTAGAAAGAACATAGAATTGATACCCTTATGAAGGAAATTAGGACCTTGAATGTGGAGTATCCTTCTGCCTCCTCTCCAGAGAAACTCAGAACCCTCATCAATCTAAGATATGAAATCAAAAAACTTCTGTCCCAAAAGGCAGAGTTTGCTTTATTCTGTTTGAAGGAAAATTACTGGGAATCTGGCGTGGAGAAAATAAATAAGGAAATGTTGTTTACTTCTTCTCATAAAGAACTAGGGGGTCACCAAATGAAATTAAGAGGCAGCAGGTTTAAAACAAACAAAAGGAAGTATTTTTTCACACAACACACAGTCAACCTGTGGAACTCCTTGCCAGAGGATGTTGTGAAGGCCAAGACCAGAACAGGGTTAAAAAAAGAACTAGATACATTAATGGAGGATAGGTCCATCAATGGTTATTAGCCAGAATGGGCAGAGATGGTGTCCCTAGCCTCTGTTTGCCAGAAGCAGGGAATGGGCAACAGGTGATGGATCACTTGATGATTGCCTGTTTTGTTAATTCCCTCTAGGACACCTGGCATTGGCCACTGTCAGAAGACAGGATACTGGACTAGATGGACCTTTGATTTGACCCAGAATGGCTGCTCTTATGTTTTTATGGCACATAGACTTAAGCAAAAAGGCTAACAGAAATAAGACTGCTACTATTCACAATAGTAGCAAAAAATTATATACAACACAGTAAGATATTAGTAAACAATGCAACAGTTTTATTCTAAACTATATTTAGCTGAAGAAGGAATCAGTAAAAGATGCCCTATATAACTTTTTTAGTGGATTATCTCTACTGCAGATCTCTGGCTTTCAGGAGGAACTTTTAGATGCCCTCTAGAAATCACAGAATTGACACAGGTTATAAAAGAAATAAATGTTGGAAAGACTCCAATGCAGATGGGTTCCCTATTGAATTTTACAAAAAGTTCCCTGAAACTTTAACACCTATATTATTGAACATGTTCAATGAGAGTGTAGCGGGGTGGTTATCCCACTCCTGCCCTGAAGGGCTTGAAAGCAGCTCTGAAGAGGACTGCAGCTCTGAGACCTGGGTTGATTGGGGAAGTAGCCACACCTGGGCCATGCCCCAATCAGGTCCCAGCTGGCCTGCATAAAAGGTTGTGAGCCAGAGGCCCAGAAGAAGTCTCTCTCTGCGTTCAGAGAGAGACAGGCCTGGCTGCAGGGATCTAGAGACAGGGTACCTGAGTGGAGCAGGGCTGGGAAAAGGCAGAGGAGCTGGGGAGCTCCAGCCTGGAAAGCCCCAGGCTGCAGCCTAGCATTGGGCTAAAAGGTACTAGGGGTTGCAGAGGGTAGCCCAGGGGTAGGCAAAGTAGCAGGTCCAAACCCAACCTTGCCAGTGATGAGTAGGCTGATAGCGCAGTCTGTCCCAGGGCGTGGGGGCTAGACAATGACTGGCAGTAGCTGTATACTGAGGCGAGGTGGGAATAGTGGGTGGGGGTTACCCGGGAAGGGGAGACCCTAAGACTGAGGGATTACTGCCAGGGGGCAGCATCCAGAGAAAAGGGGCACCGGGGTCCTGGGAGGGACATGGGGCCAGCAGCAAGGTGGCTCACTGGCCTGCAGAGGGCGCTCCGAGGCTGGGTGAGCTAATTCCCAAGGGCGACCAGCAGGAGGCGCCGCAGGGGTGAGCCCGCCCCGTTACAGACAGCAAGAATGAGCAAACTCTCCCGCCTACTCTAAGAGAAGTTGTAATTTCAGTTATTTCTAAACCTATGTAGGCCAATTTCGTTAATCAATTGTGAGGCTAAGATTTTAGCTAAAGCTCTTGCCATACAATTGGACTCGTTATACACACAAATCAGGTCGGCTTTCTTCATAACACACATGGATCAGATGATTTGTGTCAATTAACTGATATTATTGCTGCTTCGAGAGATTGTAAAGAACCCCCATCTGTCATTTCTTTAGATGCCAAAAAGTCTTTGACCACATTGCCTGGGACTACCTTTTAGATGTGTTAGCAAAAAAAAAAAAAAAAATTATTGCTTGGACTAAGCTTTTATACTTCCAGGATAGTTACCAGTGCTATTATTTCTGCTCCATTTCCATTACAGAAAGGTACAAGGCAGGACTGCCCCCTTTCTCCTCTTTGCTTGTTTTAGCTCTAGAACCTGTAGCCATTACCATCTGAGCAAATCAACAAATTCATGGTTTTGAGTGGGCCAAACAGAGCACAAAATTATGCTCTATGCAGATGATTCTCTTTTATATGTATATAAGCCCAAGGTTACCAGTCCTAACCTTCTAATCACTGTTAATAAACGTGGACATTTCTCAGGACATAAAATTAATAGGGTTAAATCAGAAATCTTATGCATTCAAAATTATGCCCATAATTGCCTTTTCCCAAATTGGGATTTTCCAATAGTAATCCTCTTACATTAAATATTTAGGAATACAGATTCTCAATAATATACAAGACATCCCTAAGGTAAATATAAAACCAATGGCTAACGATTTGGGGAGATGGAGGTAGTAAAATCTCAGTTTGTGGGCAAAATTAATATACTGAAAATGAATGTTCTTCCGAGAATTTTCTAAGTTCTGAGGGAGTCTCTCTAGTTCTATTCCACAAACTTATTTTAAGAAATTCAATAATATTTTCAGAATGTTCCTTTGGCGGTGCAAGTAAGAACACTAGTCTGGCTCTGAACAAATTACAGGTCCCTTTGTCTCTGAAGGGATTTTGTTTTCCCAATTTGAAAAATTATCATATATCCTTTTTGTTAAGCCATGCATCTTCGTGGCTGTTAGATATGACTATATTGATCCCACCTTGAGTTCAGACTGAACAACAATTAATATACCCTCTTCTCTTTTCACGCAGTGTAGGATCAAATTGTTATAGATTTGGTGGCTCCAGAGAGTCCACAATAACGGCTAGGAGGGCAAGCTTGGTCAAATTTGGCTAGAAAATTCTGCTTCCATCCATTCTTCCATGTGGAGGCAGTCCTATGGAGGAATCCTATCCTTAAAATTGGTGGCAACACTTTGATGTGGAGAGATTAGATGGCGAGAGGAATTACGATTGTGTCACAACTAATTGACAATGATACATTTAAATCATTTGTAGATCTTCAGCAACAATTTGGTTTGCCCTGATCCAGAGCACGGAAATATCTCCAGTTAAAGCATTTACTTACTGAAAGCTCCAGAACTTCCAGAACTTTTATTATTTTGAGGAAACTTTCTGGATTTACTTGGCTAAGGGTATCCTTTTGCGATTTTTCTGGCCCAAAAAACTCTGCCAAAGATTGACAACACTGCCCTACAGCCAAAATGCTTCTGAAATAAATGTAGTCAAACTTTATTAATTCTGGGTCACTGAGAACGAAAATGATGCTTAAAATTGTTCATTGGCTCTAGTTTTCAAGATATGCTACTGGGTCAGTATATACGACCCTTGACTTGGGAATGGTGGAGGATAAGTGAGTTATAAAGGGAAGGGATCTCAATTTAAACCAGAAATGACTAAAATACATCTTTGACTGGATCTATGACTAAATCTATGACCGGGTTTGGACAGTACTTGCTTTTTAGGCAAAACAATGAATGATGCAATCTGAAGCTGGTATTGCGTCATGCATGATATGAATTGCATCATGTTATTCCTAGAAGTCATGGATGATGCAATCATAACGACGCTTACATCACTCTGCTGAACAAATTGCCCTATATCAGCTCTAGAAATCATTTAGTGTCGTGCTCGATTTTGCAAAGGGACACATTTCTGTTTAGCCAAAGTGAGCAGAGATGCCTCGTACTTGTGTGAACAGTGCAGATAACTTCTGCTATGTTTGTGGTGAAGTGACTTTTGCATCACAAAAGCGCAGTATAACCACTATGGTTAAGAAAGCCTATCACCTTTATTTTGGCTGCAAAATTGGAAATCAGGACAAGAGGTGGGCCCCACACATATGCTGCAACACTTGTACAACAAATCTTCGCCAGTGGTTGAACAGGAAAAGGAAATCTATGCCTTTTGCAGTGCCAATGATTGGGAAAGAGCCATCAGATCATCCCAGCAATTGTTACTTCTGCATGGTGCCTCCAGTTGGGAAAGGTGTGTCAAAGAAGAAAAAGTGGACTGTGCATTATCCAAACATTCCATCAGCTATACGCCCAGTACCCCACGGAGAAGGACTGCCGGTTCCTGATGCACTAGAATCATTCTCACTTGAGTCAGACGAGGAAGAGGAAGAGGATGAAACTTCTGGTCCTGAACCATCAATGTCACAGGACCCACATTTTCTCCCGTCCTCCTCCTCTGAACCACACCTCGTAACACAAGGTGAACTGAATGACCTTGTCAGGGATTTGGAACTACCCAAGAGTAAGGCAGAGCTGTTGGGTTCCAGACTACAGCAGTGGAATCTCCTGGCAGGTGATGTTAGGGTTTCCATGTTCCGTGACCATCAAAAGGATCTTGTCCCATTCTTCTTCATGGAAGGTGAACTTGTAACCTGCAACAACATCGATGGTCTGATGGCAGCCCTCAACATTGTTCACGATCCAGATGAGTGGAGACTGTTTATTGATTCATCGAAGACGAATCTTAAAGCTGTTTTACTGCATAATGGTAATGTTTTGCCATCAATTCCAGTTGGTCATGCAGTCCATATGAAGGAAACCTATGACAACATGAAACAACTTTTGAGGTGCATAAACTATGACCAACATCAGTGGCAGCTTTGTGGCAATTTGAAGGTTGTTGCTCTCTTGCTTGGTATGCGGACTGGATACACAAAGTACTGCTGTTTTCTCTGTAAATGGGATAGTCGTGCAAGACATTCCTACTACATCAAGAAACATTGGCCACTCCGACACTCATTGGAGCCTGGTAGGAAAAGTGTTCAGCATCCACCACTTGTTGAATCAAGGAAGATTTTGTTACCAGCCTTACACATCAAGCTGGGTCTGATGAAGAACTTTGTCAAGGCCATTGACAAAACACAAGCAGCTTTCAAGTACCTCCGTGGAAAATTTCCAAGGTTAAGTGAAGCTAAGATAAAGGAAGATGTCTTTGTTGGTCCTCAGATTCGTGAACTTCTTCGAGATGATGCATTTGACTATGCACTGCATGGCAAGGAAAAGACAGTATGGAAAGCTTTCCAGTTAGTGGCAATAAATTTTCTTGGAAACAACAAGGCAGACAACTACAGGTTGTTGGTGGAAAACCTCCTCAAGGCATACAAAAGCCTTGGTTGCAACATGTCACTAAAGATACATTTTTTGCACTCTCATCTAGATTTTTTTCCACCGAACTGCGGAGCAGTGAGCAACGAGCATGGTGAGTGATTTCACCAGGACATTGCAACAATGGAGAAATGCTATCAGGGCAAATGGAGCCCATCAACGCTTGCAGACTATTGCTGGACAGTGACAAGAGATGCTCCATTTAATGAATACAAGAGACAAGCCAAGAAGCGCCGAGTAGACACTGAATAGGACTAAACTATGTACATAATAGTTTTTTGCCTTTTGTTTCATAATAAATTGTATTTATATAACCCTTTTGCTGATTTTAAAGTGTTACATAAACAGGACAGGTGAAATATCATCATGTAAAGCAACCATAAACACATGAAAAGACCTAGGTTTACAATTTATGATTAAAACTCTATCTACACAATATACATAGACATAAAATGTAAAAACTTAAATATCTTAAACAGTAGCCAATCAGTTGTTTTAATTGTCATATTTGAATTCAGCACATCAAAATACATAATAAATAGCACATTTTATCTCTGAAGCAGACGACTTCTCAAAAATTGTAGACCAGTGTAATTTGAGAGGTGCTTGAAACAATGAGTTGGATACTCAACTATCTCCTACCCAAATGAATAATATTGTATCAAATGTTAAAAAAACAACTATAGACCTGAGACTAAAGCTAATTCAACAAAAGACACTTTTTTGAATATAGTGGTCCCCATATATGTAAATAGCAATGGGCCTCTCATGTTGATCACTGTTGGAAATGTAACTCTTGGTGCTACATTAGCTCATATGTTTTCAGAGTGCCCCTGTATAAAGAATTTTTGAATGTGTCTATCTTCAACTTCCAGCCACTGGATTTTGTTATATCTTTCTCTGCTAGATTGAAGACCCATTATTAAATATTTGTTCCCCATCTGCATACTTATAGACTGTAACCTTCTCTTTGTTAAGTTAACTAGATCGAGTTCCTTGTGTCCATCATTATAAGGTCTGTTTTCCAATCCTTTAATCATTCTTCTGGCTCTTCTATGTACCCCCACCAATTTATGTATATCCTTCTCCCTATTAACTGTGACACAGTCATAATTCCTCTTCCAATCGAATCTCTCCATATCAAGGCAGCTTCAAAGCAAGAGAGGAATAAAGAAAATAATTTGGAAGCAAAAAGAACAAGATGATCAGAGAGAGAAAAGGAAAGGAGAGAGAAAATGGATAAAATCCTGGCCCAGTGCCAGGCATGACAATGAGAACCTGGGGTGAAGACATAAAATCAGCCTTTTCACATTCTGCAACACTTGGAATTTCCTCTCAAGGTCTCCCTTCCATGTACTCACCTAACCCTATTTAGCTTGTTCTTTTGGACAAAAATCAAAGCAAAGTATAAATTAATTAATAAAACACTTAACTATTATAATGTATTTGTTAGTAAGGAAATGGCTGTATTTTCAGTGTAATCTGTTCTTCTAAATTTATCTGGCCATAGTCTGCAGATTAACAATGAGTTAATCTTCTTGAAGCAACTCCTGAAAATATAGAGAGCATTATGCATTATTCAGCAGATATTTACCAAATTCATTATGCACGTTATTTAAGAACTCAGAACATATTCCACATAATCATATGCCATCTATCATTTTTATTAACTCTTGAACCCACAGTAATGTGGCTAACATGGAGGATATTATTTTAAGTAGTGCTTTGCTCTGGAAAAAGAGAAACATAGCTCAGACATCACTTATTATTTTGTGGCCATGATTTTGTTATCGTTCTATCTGCTATGATGTCATTCTAAGTTTTCATAGGGGAAAAAAAAAAGTTTTATCTGATGCAATATGCAGAATGGTATAGACAATAAATCAGAGACCACTGGCCTTTTATGGTGTCAGATTCACCCACATAAGTTCATCCACAGACCTTTTGCTGGTTGAAAGTCCCTAATTGTCTTAGGTCATAAGTTTAGTGGAGTTAACCTAGGCTCCAGTAGACATTTATTGACATCACAGAATTACCACCCAACTTGCTGCAGCTGGAAATCCTTTAACTTTAACTAAATTTTCTGGAATGTAAAGGAGTTGAGAGAAAATAAAGCTGATTCTCAGTAAGACTGAAACCAGCTATAGGACCCGATTGAAAGATCAACTTTTCCTCTATTTCAGAGCAAGGTTTCTTATTAGATTTGATGGTTCAGAGTGCCTTTTCCCTTTTAGGTCATTTCTATTTTGAAGCTGGACCCTTTAAGTATTGATCAGAAGTTGCTACCATCTGATGGCTGTTTGTTGGCTTCTGTCTAGATGCCTAAGGACAAACTTTTATAATTGACACTACTTCAGTAGTCTTGATGGCACTTACTGCAGGTAGACAAAGAATTTAACAGGTGGAGAGAATGATAAATCTTGTCAACACTAGAGGTCCTTCTAAGTCAGGGTTAAGGTATAGTGATGTACTACTTTCCACTACTCCATTACCCCTGTGCTGTAGATGAATAAACAACTTCGGTCTGCAGCGTGGCCAATATCCAATATCTTCCATAAACACTAAGGTCAACATTTTTCCAAACTAGCTGCCTAAAACTACACTTCTAATGTACTGAGCATCTAAAACATTGTCATGCAAAGCAATTATTATATTGACATTAAACCAATATAACAAGGTAAGGTTGAGAAGTAAGCCTAAAGCTAGGTCTACACTAAAAAGTTAGGTTGATCCAACTGCATCGCTCAGAGGTGTAAAAAATCTTAGCTGAACTGACTTAATTCTCAGTGTAGACAGCACTAGGGCAACAGAAGAAGTCTTCTGTTGACCTAGCTACTGCCTCTTGGAAAGGTGGATTAACTACAGTGATGGGGGAACCCCTCCCATCGCTGTAATGAGTGTCTATACTGATGCAGGACAGAGTGTAGCCTGAATTTGGATATTCTCTAGTCCAAATTCAGATACAATGGAGGAAAGATCCAATTAAGACCATTAGAAATAAGAGGCCTTTAATGGAAAAGAGAGAGAGAGAGATGGAAGCTTATCTTCAACCAGACCAAAAAATAAAGGGATGAGATAGGTACAAAAGATTGATGGGCTAAAAATCAACGCATCATGATCCCCCACAGATAACAATTTGTGCTTAATAAATAGAATTCCCTGTACTTAAAATCAAAGATATTTTAAACTGTTTATTTATATTTTCAGCTGTGGAGGTACCACAAACTCACAGCTGCTAAGTTGTTCTTGTTCACTTTAATGGTCTCCAGTGATGTTTAAACAAGTGGCTTGTAGTATGTAGTGCTATAACTGTCACAATTCAGGGCAAATACACTTGTATTTCCCCGTTGTGGTCCAACAAAGGAACCCACTCTCAGGTTTCTGGCTCCCCAGCCACCACCTCTCTTGGGCGGAGACCCACATCTCTCTTCTGACTGGGGCTTTTCCCAGGCTGCACAATTCCCAGACTACACTGAGAATTCCCCACCAAGACAGACAGCCTCATCAGGCCTGCTTTGCCTTCTGCTCAGAGGCTATAAACAACGTAACTACTGTCAGTGAAGTTGCCATTCAGCTCTTTCTAAGCAAGCACCTTTATTTTTAAGATAAAAGCATTATACAGAAAACATTAAAACAACAAAAGAACCTACATCTATGTTAATAAGCTTCCTAGAGATCACCCCCTGACTCCAACCAGGGCTCTGGCAAGGGATCAGTCCTTCAAACCCCACAAACAAAGTTTTCTGTGGTCACAAGTTCATAACAGAGTAGCTCAGAACAAACATGCCCATGAATCTGTGAGTCCCTCTTTTGTCCAGTTGTGTGTCTGATTTGCAGAGACTGTGAATAGGTAATCAGCCAGGCAATGGGTTTCTCCTCAAAGCGCAGCTTCAGAAGTTCAAACTTGTCTGGCCCATTGTTTTAAAATAGTCCTTTGAAGCTCATTACACTCCTCTGGGTTTACATTCACCTTCTCTTCCCCTTAAAGAAGTTACATACAATTCCACAATAATACATAAATATTTGCATTTTTAAATACAATGAACTCCTACGATACTTAAACTTAGTTAAATAAGGTTTATCCAGGATATTGCAAGCAGTAGTCATTGTGTCATAACAGCATTTTGTAATGACATGTAGCATGCATTCAAAATTGTCTGGATACAAATTCCAAGCCATATATAAGTAGGCTTTGTACCACTGCTACTGGAAAAGGATACTGAGTGCACAATGGTAAGAGATCAAAGAGGCACCAAATCTAAAAAACTGTAATAGGTAACTTTAACAACCCATACATAAACTGACCATCTGTCATAATGGGGGCCGGTGTTGAGGGAAGCAATTTCTTGACACCTCAAGTGATTGCTTCTGGAACACACAAGAGGGAATATTACTCTTGACCTAGTCATAAGTTACACACTGGAGTTGATTCAAGAAGTAGCTATATTTCAGCCACTAACAGTGGCCACAATATAATTAAGTTTAACACTCTTGGGGGAGGAATCATACCAAAAATATAGTACTGTGATGTGAAACTTTAGAAAGAGGACTTTAAAAACAAAAACAAAATCAACCAAAAACCTAGTAAAAAAAAGACCCTACAGCCAAAAGTGAGGAAATTCAAATCCTTAGACTCAGCATGGAGGCTACTTAAGAACAGCAGAACAGAGTCAGAAGAGGCCCAAATGAAAAGGAATATGGAAAGTAAGTAAAACAAAACAATATGGTTAAATAGCAAGCTTCAAGTTGCTACTTGAGCCAAACAGGTATCCTTCCAAAAATTGAAATCCAGCCCAATTAAACTCAACAGAAAGAAACAAAATATGGCACAAATTGCAACTGGTGATTAGGAAAGCTAGGAAGGAATATGAAGTGCAAATAGACATAAAAGCAAATAGATTATTTATGGAGCCTACAAAAGGATTGGTGGACCCATGAGGCTCTAAGGGAGTAAATGATTTCTTTGAATTCTTCTTCCTAATGGACAAAATTGGGCAAACATCTATCCCAGACCTATATTTTTCAAGTAATACACATGAGGCCCCGTCAGAGAATAGGATGACAAAAGTAGGACTACTGGAACTAATTAATAAATTAAGTAAGATCTCACTAGAACTTTTTGGCACTCATCTAAGTCTTGCCGACACCACGCTTTTGGAAGTCATGGCTCAGGGTTCCATGTTTAAAGTATCTAATGCTGTTTTAAAAATCATGAGATGCAGGGTTTTTTTTATTTCCCTTCTGTTTTTTGACCCTTATTTATATTTTCAAGTTTTTCTCTGCAACTGTGAGGGCTACAAACTTTTTTTCTTTTTAAACTAAAACTGAGATTCTCAAGCTGAGATTCTCTTTCGCTCTGAGAGTTAGGCCTTTAAGAAAAAAGTCCAAATATCACTAGGTTCTAAATAAAAATACAAGTCAGTGGCATTTCAAGAGTTCTGAAGACACTTTAGAATTAAATGCCTAAACTGTTGACAAAAATAAGCAATCTCTCATGAAAATCAGGATTGGAATAGCACAATATTGTACCATCTAAAAAGAGATGGTAAAGATGATCCTGGGAATTACAGAATAATAAGCCTTATTTCAATATCAAGCTAGTGTTTCAGCTAATTTATCGAAAAGAGAATTATAAAATACCTAGATGACCATGACATAAGAACAGAGATGTTGTGTTTCTCCAATCTATTAGAATTTTTTGAAAACATTAATGAATTCCAAGATCTATAGTCATCAGAGAAAAATCAACAGAAGGAAACAACTGACACTCATGGATCATACTGTGAATTACTCGCAAGTTCTAACTTTACATTCTCCAGTGAATCAGTTTCAGAAGAGAGTGAAAATTGCCACATATGAAAGCAATAATATAGTGGATATTAAAACTAATCCATTTGTCACCGATACTGTACTCTGGGCTCCAGCAACTGAGACACTGCAATCTTCCTGGATTATGAAAGGACCTCAACTGTGTCAAAATAAAAATTGAGATTTTTCAGCATTTAAAAAAAGTTACAAGAAATCAGAAGTAGTGCTTATCAAAAATGCTGTTTGCATACTTTCTGAAAAATGGAGAATCTGTGCCTCTTGAGTGGCTTCCTTATTCCCCATTGACAGGGTTAGTTCTTGTTTTGTATGCTGATTATTTAGGGATTCTTGTGTACCTGCACTTAGTACTTCTGGATTTAATGACTGGAAACATGCTGCAGTTCCCATTTTAGAGCATGTGAGCAGAGTTTATCATCAAAACACAATGCTTACTTGCATTTCCCAGACACAAGTAAAAGGCCAGGTACACAATGAGCTGAAAAAAACAGCTTGAAAATAAGTGAACATATCGGAGAGATGTGCTTAGACATGGTTGTTGCAGACGTAAAGTTTCTTGTTGAGAGTGGTCTTCACTTTAGAGGAGATAATGAAAGTGTGGGATCCCCCAATAACAGTAAATATTTGGGAATCTTGGCATTGTTGAGTTGGTTCATTTCTTTCCTTTATGAACATATTAAAAATATGGAAATGCTGGTAAAGGAAAGCCTTCATCCCTATCACTGTCAAGGTCTGTAACAGGGGCTGTCTAACCTTGTGGTTGGAACCAGGAGTAGGGTCATGGTCATGCCAAGGATGAAAGCCAGGGTTAAAGGCAGAAAGATCAAAGGATCACACCAAGGATCAAAGCCAGTGTCAGCAACTGGGGTCAGGGTGAGGAAGCAGGAACAAGGTGTTGTAGCAGAAACAGGGATGATGCCTGTTAGGTAGCAGTAAGAGGGACAATGCAAGGAAGCAGGATCCAGGCAAGGAAGCAGGGACTTGTTCTCATCAGTCTATGCAACAGCAGGCCTACAACAACAGTTGGCTGTTAGTCATCTGACCCTGCTGAGTCCATGTAGCTTCTAGTGGTGGGGTATGAGCAGCAGCTCCCTCATCAGCTCTTGCAGCTCAGTGGTGCAGCAGATAAGGCTCAACCTCCCAGGCCTGGGTTTGAGATCTGTGGCACCTGAGAATTATTGACTATTTTCAAAGAATTTATGTATTTAAAGGGGTAAAAAGTACTTTTTGAAATAATCTGTCAGTTGCAGATAGCAAAAGTACATTTCAATTATTAGACTCCACTCCAGACATATTCCCTGTTGATCATCTTACATTCACTGTGCGCTATGTATCACCAGGCAGGCAGATTCAAGAGCATTTTCTGAAATTTCTGCCTATAATGAGTCGTCTTGGAGAACTGCTTTTCCATTCTGTTTGTCCAGTTTTCCAGGAGATGAACATTGGCATATCTAATTGCAGAGGTCAATGTTATGATAATGCCAGGAACATGTCCGGAACATATAAAGGTTTCCAAATATGAATTTAGGAGATTAATCCACTAGTAGTGGGTTCTGAGCGCAGCTCATTCCCTCAGTTTAGTTGCAGTTACTAGCATAAACTGCTGCTTGGAGGTAAATATTTTGTTTTGTTTTGTTTCTTCAATCTCCTTTTAATTTCAGCTCCATTGGGACAATTTACCAAAAGTCATGGCTGATTCTCCATCACTGACCATTTTTAAATCAAGATTGGATTTTTTTTTTAAAATATGCCCTAAGAATTATTTTGGGGAAGTTCTAAGGCCTGTGTTACATAGGAAGTCAGACTGGATGATCACTATGGTCACATCTGGCCCTGGAATCTACCAATCAACCCATTGCTGGCATGTTGTTACATCAGGATTAGATCCTAGCGACAATAAAAGAACTAAAACCCTGAAGGATTGGCTAGTAGTAGATGGTCTGCCCATGGCCAGGCTACAAAAGCGCTTTGTCTGAATGATGGCAATAACCAGGATTCTCTGAAAAGTCTAGCTGATGATTTAAAACAGAAACCGAGCACGCACAGTGATGCTCAATCTCTGCAAAGCAAAATGGACAAGCTGGAAGCTACTTTTCTTTACCGCTCTTGAAACACAGTTCTACAGAGATTTCAGTCAACAGGTAACGCTCTTCAGGCTGCTGAGCTAGACCTCATTACTGCTGTGAAATTGGTGGGCTTCCTGAAGGAATCTGTGGCAGACCTACAGGAATAATTTAACAGCTATGAAACAGCAGCTAAAATAATAGAAAATGGAGTTTCTCAATGTAAGAGTAAAAAGAGCTAAAGAGGAAAAAAACTCAGTGAATCTGAGGAGCTGAACTACATGTTGGCAGGGCAAGATACATTTTGAATTGAGGTTTTCAACATTATGACTGAAAAAATTGTCACAAAGCTGCAACATAGGGCTGAGCTACACTACCACTTAGGTCCATGTAACTTACGTCTAGGGTGACCAGACAGCATGTGTAAAAAATCGGGACGGGGGTGGGGGGTAATAGGATCCCATCTAAGAAAAAGACCCAAAAATCAGGACTGTCCCTATAAAATCAGGACATCTGGTCACCCTACTTACGTCGCTATGGGGTGTGAATAAGATACCTCCCGTGCAATGTAAGTTACCACAACTTAAATGTTCTTCACACACGTTGTCGGTGGGTGATGCGCTCCTGCCGCCATAGCTTCAGCCTCTCATGGAGTTGAAGTTATTATATAAATGGGAGAGCACTCTTCTGTCGACCTAGCGTGTCTTCATCAGACGCACTACAGCGGCGCAGCTGCATTGGTGTAACTGCGTCGATGCGGCGTGGTAGTGTAGACTTGCCCATTGTTATGAAGCATATAATGAAGTGTGTGCCCACTTTAGATTTTTTACTAATTTTAGTGAGCTGTCTGCATGCAAAATGCGTGCTTCTGCTGCTAAACTACAAGAGAAATATCACATGCATTTATAGGAGGATTCTGTAGATGAATTGGTTCAATTTAGACTGTACGTAAGAGATAAGAACAACAAATCTCCGAATAACTTGCTTCACCTTTTGCATTTCTCAATGTAGATATTGTATTATGAATTTTTTGGACACTGCCAGTAACTAATGCTGAAGGCGAATGCTCATTTACAAAATTGGCCCTAATCGAAGATTGATTCAGGTCAAGTATGGATCAGCTAAGATTGAATAATTTGACATCAATGTCAACTGAGTGTGATTTGTTTCACCAGCTGGATTTCAGTGACCTCACTGAAGACTTTTTGGCCACAAAGAGTAGGAAGAAAATGAGCTATTCTAAGGTAATAATTAGGGCTGTCGATTAATTGCAGTTAGCACGTGCGATTAACTCAAAAAATTAATCGTGATTAATCGCAGTTTTAATTGCACTGTTAAATGGTATCTCTCTGTGATCGGAATGGAAAGTGCCAAAATGCTGTGGCAAAGGCAGAAGAGGTAATTCCACACCATCTAAAAACAGCAAGTGTCTGCTGGAGAAAATCTGTTTGCAGGAGAAAATCCCTCTCTGCAGGGTTTTATTGTCCGTGACCACTGCATTATTGTAAAGATACACCTCTACCCCGATATAACGCGACCCGATATAACACGAATTCGGATAGAACGTGGTCAAGCAGCGCTCCGGGGGGGGAGGGCGGGGCTGAGCGCTCCGGCGGATCAAAGCAAATTCGATATAACGTGGTTTTACCTATAACGCGTTAAGATTTTTTGGCTCCCGAGGACAGCGTTATATCGGGGTAGAGGTGTACAACAAGAAATCCATAGATATTCATTTTTAGTTTTCACAAAAGAGGCATGATGCTTAAAACTAATATATAAGAAAATATCTTCAGCCTAATGTATATTAGTCAGTGATAACCTAGATTCTCTAAGTATGTCTGCTGCACTATGCCCTACCTGTGAAACAGATTATATGTTTGTGATTTACATGGGAACTTGGGCAGAGGTGAAAGCACTGTTAGAGCACTGATGACAGATCATCTATCTGGCTCCTACCACAACAGTTAAACCTTGGATGAAATTTATTCACCGGAGCAAGTTTCCCAGCAGTGCACAGGGAGAAGTGAGGACAGGAATGGAGATGAATACCTGCCAAAGTAAAGGTGGCTTGGTTCTTTTGTGAGCCAAAGCAAGCTCTGCTCTTATTTATTTAATTTTTAATGACTGTCTCCTGTTGGTGCCTTGGTAATCTCTCTTGAAGCCTATTTGTTCCATTTGCTGTGCCTGAATGAATCAGGGTGACTTTTAGTAGCACCTTCTGTTTTAATTTGTAAATTGCTTTGACATCCTTGGATGAAAGAAGTGGTGAAAGAATGTTACAGAGTTTTCCCATGCCTTTCTGCAACTGCTATCATCCCAGATAAGAGGGTAGATGTGTAAATAACAACACTTTACACTTAACATGGCTCCTTTCATCCAAGGATGTCAAAGCAATTGACAAGTTTAAGCCCCAGGAGACCCATGTGAGGTATTACACCTATTTTACAAATGAATAAACTAAGCCATTCATGCTATGTTTCTACACTTAAACTTGGGCCCCGGGTGGAAGTGGAGGGGGAGAGTGTTCACCCATCACTAATTCACTTTCCCAAGAGGCAGTAGCTAGGTCAACTGAATAATTCTTCCACTGACCTAGCGCAGTCTGCACAGGGGATTAGATCGGTTTAACTACGTTGCTCAAGGGTTGGCCTAAGGCAATAATTTTGAGTTGGTCTTAACAGCTACTTTGTAGCAGAGCTGAGAATGGAACACTAGGGAAGTCTCTGACAATCTATCTAAGGTACTTCAATTATCATAGTAGCTGAACACCTCACAATTTTTAAATTTATTTAACCTCACAACGCCCCCTGTGAAGTAGGGAAGTTCTGAGAGCTAGTCTACACTTGAAACACTAACGCTGCAGCACAGCAGCTACACTGCCATAGCACTTCAGTGTAGACATTCACTACAGTGATGGGAGGGGCAGTAGCTAGGTCCACAGAAGAATTCTTTCATCAACCTAGTGCTGCCTACACCAGGAGTTTGGTCAGGTTAACTGCCTTGCTCAGGGTGTGTGGATGTTCCACATGGCTGAGCAATGTAGCTGGGTTGACTTAACTTTTCAGTGTAAACCTGGCCTGAGTAACTTCCCTACTGTTACAAACAGGAAGCCTGAGGCACAGCAAGGAAATGAACCCAGGCCTTGCAAGTCCCAGACCAGCACCCTAACCACTGGACCAGGGGTCGGCAACGTTCGGCACGCGGCTCGCCAGGGTAAGCACCCTAGCGGGCCGGGCCAGTTTATTTACCTGCTGATCTGTCAGGTTCGGCCGATCGCAGTCCCCACTCGCCGCAGTTCGCCGTCCCAGGCCAATGGGGGCAGCGGGAAGCGGCGCGGGCCCAGGGATGTGCTGGCCGCGGCTTCCCGCCGCCCCCATTGGCCTGGGACAGTGAACCGTGGCCACAATCGGCCGAACCTGCCGCCTCAGCAGGTAAATAAACTGGCCCGGCCCGCTAGGGTGCTGGCGAGCCGTGTGCCTAACGTTGCCAACCCCTGCACTGGACCATCCCAACTCCCAGGTCACTGCTCCAATCTCTAGACTACACTGCTTCTCTGTACAAGCAGGATGGGGTCAGTCCAGCAGGATATTGAACAAGGTGCACAGTAGTGTAGAGGTACTGGGTATATTTGGTCAAATTCCAGCCGTGGCTCAGCAGGCTCTACATCCGGCTGTATGCTACTGAATGGGGCTTGCTGTTGCTTAGTCTCCTACCTAAAGCCATAGGACGGATTAGCACCCAAATGGACATTCCTGTGGGTAGAGCTGGGAAGAGTGTTAGAAGTTGGATAAGCATGAAGTCATATTGGCCTGAAAAGAGCCCACGCTCGTTCCAACTGAGTTCAATGGAAGTTTTTGTCTCTGAAAGCAGTGGTGGTAGGGCTAAGGTTCAAAGGGTCCTCGTAAAATTTTCAGTGGTTGTAAAATGAAGACCAGAGATCCTAGAAGTCCCGCATTCAGTGATTCCTTCAGTAAGCATGGTAAGCAGGAGGAAGATATAGCCATCCTGGAGCTGCAAATGTTTGATAATTCTTTATACTGCTATATATTCATGAATGTTACCAATAAATACACTGATACCTGATGTGCCATTTAACTACATAGTTTTGATAGTAAGTAAGTAATTAAGCAAGCTGTCCCTGTGAAAATCCCAACCCAAAGTCATACTGGAAGTTTATTGTAAAACCAGGAATCAAACCTAGATTAACCAAATTCCAGTCCAGTCTCTATATACAGGGAAAACTTTGTGGGTGAAATCCTGGCCCTGTTGAAATCAGTGGCAAAACTCCCACTGATTTCAATAAGGCCAGGATTTCACTCCTTGCAAGTAATATCTTGATGTAAGTAATTTATTTATAATTGCACTCAGCAGTGTTACAGCGATATCCCAACTTCAGGGACTGTCCGTTCAGTTCTCTGGTGTTCATCTCCACCCCCAACATAGATATACATCACTACAAGGTGTTGCTCTTCAAAAGCAAAACAGAGAGGTGTTCAAATTAGGATTTAAACAGTCTTGTACAAGTGGTGTTCAATCAACAATGCTGAAGCAAAGCTCAGCGCTTGCCATGCCAGCTTCCCAACTCCCACTCTCCCCTTACCGCATTCCGTAGTTCTCTCTATTCATACAGATAAATCCGTATCAAATGAGTAGAACAAAGAGTTACAGGCCTTATTATATCTCCAGTGAAAGCAATTTCAAAACTCTGAGACACCAACAGAAACAGGTTGTTATTCCATGTTGTTGTAATACAGTTACGACTAGTATGGAACCTCCTCTGAATATTTTAACAACTAATCTCTGTCATCCAAATCACAATGCCTGGTGACACCAGACCTTATAGACTGAAGAACAACATTCTAATCAAAACCAAACCTCTGGGACAAAGTGCATATGAGAATCTAAGTCCTGGTCTACACTACAGAGTTAGGTCGAGATAAGGCAGCTTACATTGACCTAACTCTGTAAGCGTCTACACTAAAATGCAGCTCCGACTGATGTAACTCACCCACTACACTGACTTAACTCCACCTCTGTGAGAAGCGTAGCACTTAAGTCGATGTAGGTTGGTCGACGCAGTGTCAGTGTAGACAATGTATTGCTTACATCGACTGTTACTGCCTTTCAGAAGCCCACAGTGCCCCACTGTGACAATTAATTTGGTGCAGACGCTCCTGTTGTGGATGAGCACCACCGACACAAGGAGTGTAGGGTGGACATGCAAAAGCAATTTAATTACTGCTGTGGTTGTAAGTAGACATAACTTAGGTCAACTTAATTTTGTAGTGTAGACTTGTCCTAAGTCTTCAGAAACTTCCCATCATTTTTCAAACTAAATACTCACACACCTCAGCAAAATACCTCAACCAAGCCGTAGGACTACAGTCATCAATATAATTTGTGACTAACTTGGAAAACAAACTCCAAACAAACTTTCATCACAGGCTTGATATCTACTTTCTCCGAGTTATAATATTATATTATTATAAAGTTATAAAGTTACTTTATAAGTTGTGTTTATGCCATCCTAGACACAAGATATGCTGAGACATGATGTCTTCAAACAAACCCTTCGGCATTCCCTTTAGATCCTGCAACATACCCAGTCATCATTGTGGGGCACCAATGTATGCCAATTAGCTCGCTATCTCATAACAGTTCTAATTTACACAATATTTCCATATCATTACAAAATTCTTGGCACACTCTATGAGCAGTCTTGCAAGCATGTATACGCACTATCAGTTATTACTTTCAAATCCTCATTAGTCCTCAGACGTGCTTTCAGGTAAGTATTTGTCATTAACCAGGCATATGCTACACTTCTAAGAGCACAGAGGCTTGATCTGACAGCTTACATGTTGTCCCACAGTATGTACCCTCCAGCAGTGAGCTTCTTTTGTAAAGTTATTTGCTGCATTTTTGTAACATTGAAAAGAGCTATTCCCATGTAGTTGAAAGGGGGCTCTTCCAGTGTTAGAAAAGTAAAGGGCACATGTTTAAACAGTACAATAATACAATAATTCAAAATAATAAATCACAAGTATAGCTCCTTGCACTCAGACCCTGGAACGCTCTATAAAGTAATCTGAGAAGCATGTCCACTGAGGTCTGCCTTTCATATGATATAGAGGCATGGGGGGGGGGGGCATGGAGATTTGTTGCTCTTATGGCCTCGCAGGATCAGACTCTAAATGAGTAAGCCAGGTCTATATTCAGGGAAGGATAGAAGCAAGGGAACCTGTTGGCTGTTCCTCCTTTCATGGAAACTCACAGGAATTTTGCCATTGCCATTAATGACAGCAGAATGAGGCCTCAGCACAATTTCTAGATTAAATGTTTGACATATCACATGGCTAGACTGTAAAAAGGTAAGCTCTGTACTCAAAGCCACTTTTAGAGAAACAATCACCCTTTTTTGCAATTATTTGTTATTCTCAACAACATGAACCATTTTAAATCCCCAAAATGCAAGTATTTAAGAAATGCAATACAAAGTTGTCAGGGTGTAGCATTCTTCCAGACCAGTACAACTGCAAACATTCATTTACTGGGAACCACTTTTTAAAAAAACCTGCACTTTGGAATTAGTAAAACACTCTCTGTATTGCAATGTGTCATTGTGCAAAACAATAGACTAATCAACAGGTTGATGCAACCTATCACCCTGTGATGGGGTGTTCACCCCACATCTCCCCTACAGGGTTATGTAGGACAGGAGTAGGCAGGGCTGGTAGGAAGAGGTGGAGGTCTGCAGTCACTCTCTGGGCATAGTGAGGAGAGAAGGAAGAAACCTGGGTGTGGGGGTAGGGAGGGGGAAAGGGGCAGAAGCCCTGGGATCCTGAGCCCAAGGAAGGGGTTTACATAGATAGATGGTGGAGAAGAAAGCCTGCAGAAGGCAAATAGGAAAACACTCATGGAAATGGTAGACTTTGGCTGCTGATTTTAGGATCCCTGGGCTGTAACCTGGAGTAGCAAGTGGGTCTGAGGTCCCTACCGGACACTGGGGAAGTGCTATTGACTTGAATCAGAAGAATGCCAGAGACCACAGATAGACAGTTTGTCCAGTGGGACTTTGATGCCCCAGAAGGGAAGGACTATAGTGACCTGGCCAAAGGGGCCAAGCCAGGAAGAAGGAGCATCCTGAGTCCATAGAGACCAAGGGGGTGAGCAACCGAAGGAGGTGGTGCCAACTAATCCCTCCAACCATGAGTGAGCCTGTTACACACCCTCTTTGCGTTTGTAGTGTTTCCTGAAAGTGGGTGCTCTTCCAGACTTCTGAAAATATGCAGAAGGACTTTGTAAGGCCTGAGATGAGGGAGCAGAGAAAGACACGACAGTGACAGATTGAACGACACACAAAGACACGCGACATCTCTGCAACAAAGACTTGTAACAGGCATGAGAGCCCTAAAAGCCAAGTATATTGCTTACCAGCTTACATCTTTCTGTGCTCAGCGAGAACAGATATTTCCAAGCTTTGCATCACAACATTCTCAATCAGCTGAGCTGAATCATTTAATACACAAATGAGCAAGCTTATTTTCTTTTACTCTTGCTTATGCCACACCCACCCACAGTAAAATATTTGGCTTAGTTGTAAATAAGAGTTGCAGTAGTTCTTGGCAACACTCTCTAGCCTTTAGCTTTCCGGCTGCAATGTGACATAAGTGATGATTTATCTTCAAGATAAGTACAGAATGGCCAGAAAGAGTACTGATATTAAATTATGGTAACACTGTGTTGAGGACTAATAGCTAGGAAAAAAACTCAATTTATTGATACTGAAGTTTTGAGGATTACAATATTCTGCATTCATTTTAAATCATTCTCTTCAGCGAAGGTCAGCAAGATCAGAGTAAGAAATGATCAGTCCTTCTGTGGCATTTATTGTACGTCAACAAGTAAAATATGTTCACAGTTGCTCTCGCTTTTTTATTAAGCCTATTAAACAAATCTTTTGTATGTTACAAGTACAAGCTATATCCCTCCCCCCCTTATAAAACAAATTTAGCACCCATAAGAAGCCCATTGTTCAACTTCCTAGGGAAGCTTAAATCCCTTCACAGTTTGAAGTCAACAGCCCTTTAAATAAAAATAAGCACAAAGGAGGTAAGTCTAGAGTAGGTACATACAGAATCCTGAGTCTTCCTACACTTATATGACTTTCTTCCAAACATTAATTCTTTGGCTTAGAGAATTGTTTTATTAGCAGCTTGCCAAAAAAATCATTAGCATACCAGAGAGTTCCAATTAAGCCCCTCCTAAATCTGTTAGTAAATATTCTTTTTGAGGATAAAGAAACAGAGACAAAGGATGAGATTCAGATGCTTCACAGAAGGGGTATACTGCCTGAAAACCGAAACATTTCAGTGCTGATGAAATTGAAATGTCAGCAACATAATTTCATAAGAATCATATACTCTATTCTTTTTTGCTTAACAGCTGCAGCCGGATCAGACTCCAAAGTGAACCATATATTGCCCTTCTCAGGATGCTGGCATATAATCAACATATTATTACAGTTGAGTGAATAAGTCCCATTAAATACTTTATTTCACTACATTTTCCCTGTTGTCTGCTGACAGATCAGGATTTTCTTGAATATATCAGTTTTCTAACCTTGCATTTACTCCATGCTTTGCTGTTAAATACTCAATCCAATAATTCAAACTATGCTGAGTTACAATTGGTCACATAAGTCATATGATATTGTTTCAAGTCCCCTGATTGAAAGTGTGTAACTCATAGTTAGGTTTCTGGTGTGAATGTTAACATAATATAAACTTATAATGTGAGTTAAAACCTGTACTACCATAAGGGTGCCTATGAAAAATAGGGTTTTTTGCACTTAGGAAACTCCAGAGTTTCCTCCAAGTTGAATGGTTAATAGGCTGATTCAAGCTTTATCTCATATGTCTTCTTACCTGTTGTCTTCCAGAAGCATTGAAAGTAGTTTCCCAACTAACATGTGCAGCTGTGATAACTATCTTGAGTATTCTTCTTGATATTGGAGGTCCAAGTGTCACCATGTAATCTATCCATAACCAATGGTGGTCACATGTGTTAATCATGAAGTTCTTTGGAGATAAATAATACAGCAACTTTAGTATCTCAAAACAGGGTTTTTTGATAATATACCATGGTGTAAGGTTTTGTTTCACACTGACAGTCTTCCCCGATAGGTTTAAAACATGGCACACAAGCAGGTGATATTCCTACACACTGACTAACATTTCAGTTTGAAAAACAGCTCCACTGCACTCAAGGCCTAATCCAAAATCCATTAATGTCAACACAAAGACTCCTATTGACTTTAAATGGGCTTTAGATCAGAGTCCTAATTGACTTAATAAGTAGCAACGGATGTTGTGTGTTGTCTCTGTTCAGATAGGCAGCAAGGTGGATGAACTAGTTCTCCAGCAAGTATCTGTTTTCACCTGAGCCTAATAAAAAGTAATTTAAGGATGAGTTAAAGTTTTCAGTCTATTTAGATTTCTCTTCTAGCTGAATGAGTTATGCAAACTTTACAGCTACTGGCTCCTATTCGTAGTGAGTGCATCAGACCAGCACCAGGAGAGGTTTGGCAGGAATTCGATGTTGTCATGTCTGAGGTTACAGACCACCTGCGTATACTTGTACAGAAACTGTAAACAGATCTTTCACATCTAATCATATTTGGGAGGACCTACATATAGCCCATTAGTAAAAAAACCCCACAAATCTCTGGTAGATTGTAAAAGAAACAACAGGATGGGCAAAGCATGTTGAGGTGATTTGCTCACTCGGTGTAGTGAGGTTAAGCATTGAATCCAGATGCCCCCTGATATGATGCAATTTAAATGACTTCTGAAAAGATCTAGTGGCAAAGGATCTTAGGGCAGAAGGATTCCTGAAGTGCACAAAGAGAGAACGTCCTCTCTCCTCTCTTAACCAACCCCGTGACAAGAAATGATCAATTTCATCGCAAGTATTTTTGTTCAGGTTTTTGATGATGGTAACGAAGATCAAAGATTTTCCTGAAATGCAATCATCTGGTGGTCTATTTCTGTGCTCCTTTTTTGTGTAAGGGCAAAATTCACTGTGAATATTACAGAGCTGCTGGACAGAGAGATCCATCATGGTGAAATCTAATCACTTTATAGCTTCATTTTAACTACAGAAGATCCTGAGGGGGGGAAAATTCAATTATGTAAGCCCACAACTGACTTGGTTAACAAGGTGAACTGCTCATAACTTTCCTCCTCCAGAGTGAGAATGTGTAACACCGAGGCAGATTGAAACAAGTGAGAGAGAAAGGGGAGAAAGGCATTTTCCAGAGTTAAATGCCAAAGGCATGGACACGATAGGCTGCTAACATTTTTGTTATTGAAAGTCTGCATTAAGTGAATTATTAATTTTCAGAAAAGGAAATAATATTTTAATAAGTTAGTGTATATAGAAGATTTGCTCAGTTCCCAAAACTCAATATTTATGCTGGTAACTTAAATTTCAATTTCTTTAAAACAAACACAGATCCATTTACTTCATTTTACAGAAGCTTTTAACTGAAACCAAGCTCATAATGTAGTTAGTGTTTTTTTGCAGCAGCATAAAATTTTCACCAGCTTTCGTCCTCAACTTTTTCTTTCATGTTGCCATCTTGGATCCTTAACTGGCTATTTAAGTGCAGAACGGATTATCTAATAAACACAACATTAAGAATAATGTATTCAAGTTAAATGGGTTTCAGCTGTAAAATAAAGATTTGCACCTTTTTCCTTGCAGGGTCTGTTTTTTTTTTAAAAAAATGAATATTTTCTAATTAATGAGGGCTGCACTTTGTGGTTTCATGATCTTTGACTGACTACATGAAGAAAACCAGGCGACCAGATTTAATAATATTTAGTATTCCCACCGCACAGTTTTACAATATTTATTGACCCAAAAGTTTCGCAAAAGTTTTGAAACAGATGCGTGGCCCTGCACAGCATACTGTAAATCACATAAATAATATTAATCCTGCATGTATTTAACTAAAATACAGCTTTCATTTCCAGAGGAATAACAACTCAGGCAATGTGTTTAAAAAAGTTTACAACAACAGATGGTGGTGGCTCTTTGAAAGCAGTGAGAAACTGATTAGAAACTTCAGATGACACCCAGTTCTCTAAAACAAAATCAACAAGCCAATTGAAGTTATACTGCAAGCTGTCTGCTTCAAGACAAACACCAATACAGTGTATCCCCTCAGAATTTTGCTGCAACAAAACCCACAAAAGCCTTTGTTAATAAGATGTAGTTATGAGAGGAGCTGGTGAGTTCTTTTCCAGAAATTCCAGCTCTGGTGAACAAGCCCTTTTAGGCTCAGTTGGAAAAGCCTAAAAACCGCCATGGGTTCAGTGTAAGGAATCAGTTGTCTGATCAGTGGGAGACAGCAAAAAAGGAGAGAGAAAAAGAAACGAGCCTAAGGCAAAAGAGCTCCTATCTGTATTTTTCCCCCCTAGGACATTTCTGTACTGACACTGAGTTCTATCTACCCTCAAGAATTTGGGTAAAGAGAAAGATAGAGAAAGACACAGACACAGATTGTTTCTAAACACTCATAATTCTGGTTACACTGGGCTACAAATTTTGAGAAGTCATATGCTTCAGAGATAAAATGTGCTATTTATTATGTATTTTGATGTGCTGAATTCAAATATGACAATTAAAACAACTGATTGGCTACTGTTTCTAAGATATTTAAGTTTTTACAGCAGTACTTTGTGTATCCAGTCTGCAGACCAAGCAAGAGAGCAACAACCTTCAAATCGCCACAAAGCTGCCACTGTGGTTGGTCATAGTTTAGGCACCTCAAAAGTTGTTTCATGTTGTCATAGGTTTCCTTCATATGGACTGCATGACCAACTGGAATTGATGGCAAAACATTGCCATTATGCAGTAAAACAGCTTTAAGACTCGTCTTCGATGAATCAATTAACAGTCTCCACTCATCTGGATCGTGAACGATGTTGAGGGCTGCCATCACACCATCGATGTTGTTGCAGGCTACAAGATCACTTTCCTTGAAGAAGAATGGGACAAGATCCTTTTGATGGTCACGGAACATGGAAACCCTAACATCACCTGCCAGGAGATTCCACTGCTGTAGTCTGGAGCCCAACAGCTCTGCCTTACTCTTGGGTAGTTCCAAATCCCTGACAAGGTCATTCAGTTCACCTTGTGTTATGAGGTGTGGTTCAGAGGAGGAGGATGGGTCTTGTGACATTGATGGTTCAGGACCAGAAGTTTCATCCTCTTCCTCTTCCTCGTCTGACTCAAGTGAGAATGATTCTAGTGCATCAGGAACCGGCAGTCCTTTTCCGTGGGGTACTGGGCGTATAGCTGATGGAATGTTTGGATAATGCACAGTCCACTTTTTCTTCTTTGACACACCTTTCCCAACTGGAGGCACCATGCAGAAGTAACAATTGCTGGTATGATCTGTTGGCTCTCTCCCAGTCATTGGCACTGCAAAAGGCATAGATTTCCTTTTCCTGTTCAACCACTGGCGAAGATTTGTTGCACAAGTGTTGCAACATATGTGTGGGGCCCACCTCTTGTCCTGATCTCCAATTTTGCAGCCAAAATAAAGGTGACAGGCTTTCTTAACCATAGTGGTTATACTGCGCTTTTGTGATGCAAAAGTCACTTCACCACAAATATAGCAGAAGTTATCTGCACTGTTCACACAAGTACGAGGCATCTCTGCTCACTTTGGCTAAACAGAAATGTGTCCCTTTGCAAAATCGAGCACGACACTAAATGATTTCTAGAGCTGATATAGGGCAATTTGTTCAGCAGAGTGATGTAAGCGTCGTTATGATTGCATCATCCATGACTTCTAGGAATAACATGATGCAATTCAGATCATGTATGACACAATACCAGCTTCAGATTGCATCATTCATTGTTTTGCCTAAAAAGCAAGTACTGTCCAAACCCAGTCATAGATTTAGTCATAGATCCAGTCAAAGATGTATTTTAGTCATTTCTGGTTTAAATTGAGATCCCTTCCCTTTATAATTCACTTATCCTCCGCCATTCCCCAATAGCATATCTTGAAAACTAGAGCCAATCAACAATTTTAAGCATCATTTTCGTTCTCAGTGACCCAGAATTAGTAAAGTTTCACTACATTTATTTCAGAAGCATTTTGGCTGTAGAGCAGTGTTATTAGTCTTTATTCGCAGCCACATTCCATAGAACTACAGCCATAATATAGTTCTTAATTTCCCAAACACTCAGAATTGCAGTGACCTACATACGTCATGCGTGGTGAAGAATCCAAGCGCAAAAAGGTAACGTATACCAATTCATGTCATGTACCTCTAAAGCACCAGGTCCTCATCCAGTTGTAGCTCAGATCTGACCCAGAGCCTGAATAGGTAACTCTCTCATTGAGCCCTCTGAATAATTTCCATTTACTGTGATATTAATGAGAGAATAGGCCTCCATAGCAGATTGTAAGCAAACTGAGTTGGTTAGGATTAAGGCTACATTTTTTTCATGAAGGTCGTAGAAGTCATGGAATCTGTGACTTCCAGCGACCACCGTGAATTCAGCCCTGTCGGCTGGAGCTACAGGGTCCCCGTGGCCAGAGATGCCAGGGGCCCCGCGGAGTTCCCAGCTGCCATGGGCGGCGGGGCCGCAGCTCCTGGCCGCTCAGGCTGCAGGGTCCCCCTGCAGCTCCCAGCTGCCGCAGGGGGCAGGGCCCCCCTGAAGTTCCTGGCTGCCGCGGGGGGGGGCAGGGGACCTGGGAGCTCCAAGCTGTCACAGGCGGCAGGGGTACCCCAAAGCCCCCTGCTGCCACAGGCGGTGGGGGTTCCCCGGAGCTCTGAGCTGCCGAGGGCAGCAGGGCCCCAGAGTTCCAAGGTGCCACAGGAGCCCAGAGTCTTTCGAAGCTCCCAGCCACTATGGGTGGTGGGATACCCCAACGCTCTGAGCCAGGGGACCCTGGAGCTCCAAGTCCCCATAGGTGTGGCGGTGGGGGCCCCCAGAGCTCTGAGCAGCCCCTGCAGCTGCCCATCCTCCACAGGCAGCATGGGGACCCCACAGCTTGGCTCCCCATTTTGTCAGAGATATTTTTAGTAAAAGTCAGAGACAGGTCACAGGCTTCCATGAATTTTTCTTTGTTGCCTGTGACCTGTCCGTGACTTTTACGAAAAATGTCTGTGACAAAATCTTTGCCTTAATTAGGATTCATGTGGCTCTACAATCATTTATTTGGAGTATTGAGATGACCACTGTGCATTCATAAAGCAATTGGCATACTTACAATCATTAATGTTCATTTATCTAAAAATCGTCTCCCAGAATTTTGTTCTTCATTTTGCTGTATTCATTATTCTGCAGCTAAAAAGCTGCATCCATCCGGCCAGGAATCGGAAACAATACCATGTGATTCAGGTGTTCAGTCGCACACATACAACATGAGTAGTCAACCGTGAACAGCAAAGTTTATGAGCAACCTATTCATCAAAATTGTTTGGTGAATGCTTGCAAATCCATTCTCAGAAATCAGGACTGTTTTTTCAAGTGAATCTCTGATAAAAGAAGGCAATGCATTCTGTGCGGAAGCAGCAGTCTTTGTGTCCGAGTCCATGACTGGGGCTCCTAGACAATTCCTAGACAATTCAAAGAAGAACCACAACAAAAACTAACAAGATTTGAAATGGACAGTTTGAATGGTCCCATCTTAGTGCAATGTTAAAGTTAACAGTTTGATCACACTTAGTAAAAAAAAAAAAATAAAAAAAAAAATTCAAAGCTGAGGTCATCTAGGAAATTATAATTGAAAATTGTTGCAGTGGCAATGCTGCCTCATTCGTAACTACAATGACAACAAACCAAATTTGTTAACAAATTACAACAGCCCTCAATGGTGATTAAACAGACCTAAAACCCAGAAATTAATCATATACATTAAAATTCACATTCACATATGGATGACCTTCTTGTTTTCTGCCTCTCTTCAGTTCTTTCTCCTGTCCTTATTTGAAATTGTTTGTCCTTAGAGAAGAGCTTACTTCTTTTTTAGTCCAACTTCTCCTTCTGCCTGCCTACAACTTCACTAAACTGCAGGAGGAATTAAGAACAGAAATAGGAAATTGAAATAGAAATTAGGAAGATGGGCTGAGGCGGAGGACGCCTTCAAATGCACATATACCCTCCACAGATATGATTTATCAGAAGGGTAAAACCCACACATTGGATGAGTTCAGAGAAAAAGGAAGAACAAGATCCGGGGATTGAGACGTGATTATGAGGAAAGATTAAAGGGGTAACTTTGTACAGCTTGGTTAAGGAGTGGCAAAGGAGCAAAACAAACACAAATATCTGAGTGGAGTTAGGTGATATGAGTAGGTGTAATAAGATGAAACTGAGAAGGAAATTTGGATGAAAAGCTGTCTGAATATCAGCAAAGTTTCCTGACAGAGATGCAGTAGGTTGTCAAACAGTTTCCCAAGGGAAGAGATGAAAGGTTCACCACTTGGCACATTTAATACACAACCTGACAATCTGTTAATAATGTAAGGAGGAAACCTACATTTGCAGGGAAATGGACTAATGAGATAATACCTTTTTTCTCCGCTCATCTCTAATTTCTGAGATTTCTTGAATTAGCTAGTGAAAATAAATGATGGGAGGGATTCATGCACTGAACACAGTCAGATACAAAAACAATCTTTTTATTATTATTATTATACCAAAGTCTCCTTTGTTTACTCTGGCTAGTTTTGGGTGGATTTCTCTACTTTTTTTCTCTTTGCCAAACACAAAAATGCACTATCACAAAGCGTAGTTTAAAATGTATTGTAAATTGAATTTGTACAAGGGTATCAAACATTTTCATAAAAGCTGTGCGAGCTTTTAAATATAGACCTACCGTCCTCTGCAAAATCAGTCCTACTTCAACATGTAACATAAATAGTTTCTGTTTAACATACAGTGTCTATTGACTGCACCTTAATTATGTCTTTCCCAGTGCTGAGAGTGCTAACTGTGGGATATTGGGAAAGAATTTTACCATCAGCCTATAAAGACTATTAGTTGAAACTTGGCTTCCATTAGCACCTCATTAGGCAGAGTCTGTATTATACATAAAATGAGCTAATGATTTTTATATCATTTTAAACATAGCTGTCAACCAGTAAGATACTAATGTAGAAACTTTATTTCTCTATAATAGTGAACACAGCAGTAATATATCTGTAACTCTACAAATCAGCATGAATCAATAGTTTGATGTAATAATGCACCCTAAGATGTTTATTGTTCATCATCAGATCTTGACCTTTAGGCAAAACTGTAGCACTGAATGAACATGAAACCAAGAACATTTTTCTAAATCCTGGTATAAATCTCCTGATAACTGAAAGGTGAATGGATGGCTCAGGGAAATCATAATGGAAGAGGGAACACATTGTCACTGGTTCAAATTGGTTGAGACAACTAGTAACCAAAAGCTGCAAACATCTGATGGCTGTTGAGTTAACTATAACTCTGATTCTGTTCCCACTTAAGTCAGTGGTGAAACTCTCATTGACTTAAGTGGGAGCAAGAGCAGGTTCTGGGTAAGCTGAACTGGTAGCCCCAGTTTCTTGCAGACAGGTGCCCACCTTACTAAAAATCACCAATACAGTTTATATGAGGCTTGACAAATGTATTGGTAATTCAAGAATGTACTGCTACTGATGAACTGCCATGGAAGCTAATTAAGTGAGTAGGTGCTGATACACATGAGTAAGGGTTACACAATCTCTCCCTTAATTAGCATGGCGACTGTGCTATTCTCATCCACAAAGGTTACCCTAGTGCATCAGGAACTTGATATTGCTGCACAGGGGTGTGAAAGGTTTGCACTGCCATTGGCCAGTCCTTGCCTGCTGGATAGATAAAGGATCTCCTGCCTCACAGCTATTTCAAATGAGCCATTTTTGAAATTAAACTAAATATTAATAAGTTAAACTCCTTCCTTGATTTCTAGCTCATGGAAAATGTTTTAGATGTTTTGAAGTACAAATCTTTTTAAACAGATGAGTTAAAAATAGGTTTGATTCTTGGGCATATACCTCATTGTACTACCTATCATACAGGTTTCAGAGTAGCAGCCGTGTTAGTCTGTATCCGCAAACAGGAGTACTCCTGTTCTTTTTACCTATCATACAGTTGTCCAAACTATCTATCATATAATCTTCCAAGTCCTGATTTGCCACAAACATACACAGTCACAAACAGGAGGAGTGTGAATAGCAAACGCAGTTCCATTAATTAGTGTCTGTTATAAATTTGTCTCTGCGCAGATTTTAAGGTTATTCCATACTATAACTATCCATATGGACTTTGTCACTTATCTCAAAATGGCAACTTACTCCAAAGCATAGGTTGGCTTTGTAAAGAGGACAAGTTATAATTTCATTATGATTACCCTATTACCTGTTTGGTACACAGAGCAACAGCCCTCTGGAACTATAAAATTAGGTTGGGAGACCCTCCTGCTATTCATATTTGGTTAGTGAATAGAGCAAGGACATTTAGTCATTGTCTTGCTCTTGAATGCTACATTCTTTTAGCTGGGAGAATTACAATAGCTTTTCCCAGGATGAAAACAGGTATGACACTTCTAACCTTTGACTTTGAATATGCACACAGGAACCCAGCACAGTGTAACTTGTAAAATCAGTTGCTGTACATATATGTACCGAGTATAAGGTGGTGATAAGTGTGCTCATATCAGGGAGCAGAGTCAATACAATAGGGCCAAATCTTTGTCACAGTAAAGTCATTGGAATCAGTGACAGCTGGCTTCAGTGGGGTCAAAATTTGGCCCTGAGTGAGAAACTGGTATTTTATAATCTATTTAAAAGCATCACAGAATTATGATGTGTTATGACCAAATTATTAGCTCTCTGAAAATGAAAGCAGCATGCAGTGAAATGCACATTGATTCTAACAAGTGGAAAAACAATTTATCCCACTAAGTGAGAGTAGAAACATTTAATACCTACAGAACCATCATGGGAAGCTTGCCAAAAGTGGCAGCTAATCCAACGCCCTGTATTAACACAACAGTAGGACTATTTATCTCATTCACTGAGCCTTTTTCCTGTCCCCCACCCCATCACCACCAAGTAATATCTATGATACTTATAGTATTTCTAATTACACCTAACCCGAAATTGACACTCAAATATGTTGCTTCCAGAAGGGAGGGATTCCATAAAGCAGGATAAAGTCAACACTTATCAATAGTTGCTACTGTATTTTGAAAACCATATGTCAAAATAAACAAGGTCTCCTGTATAAAACTAGGATCAATTCATTTCATTCATTGATGCTAATCACTGGTTCAATTACAAAACAGCTCCTTAAGACAAATCTTTCTTCCACTAAAAAGTGTTCCAAATGGTCTATAAAAGCAAAACCCACTTCTATTAGCCCTCTAACAAGACATTCAGAGCAATTATCCTATTCAGCTTTTCCTTTCTTTCTCCCATAACTGGTAATTCAGATTGCTATATAAAAGACAATTAAATCCCATTTAGTCTCATGCTAGTTTATACTCTGTACAATGTGTACTTGTAGTCTGATGCTAATACATTTTTTTAAATTGCTATTATAACATATTTCATACTGATGAAGCTTAATTGTCTGTTTTAATAACTACAGTAATTTTTCTCAAGTACGTTTCCTTCTTCCTTCCCTCCTGCCTCCCCATCCTTGTTAGGTCAGCAAAGAAGAGAGTCACTTTCTTTTAATCTTTGTACACTAGGTAATATAAAAACATTTCTTAGTGACAGATTATGGGCATATGATGCATACGCTGTCCTTTTAACTTCTTCTGCAACAACAATCTGGCTGCATATTTTCTAGTTATGTCATCTGTTAATGTGTGTGCTGCTGCAGAGAACTACAATTGCATGGAACTGCACAAGTATTTATGTAAAAAAGTCTCAAGCTGAAATAAAGAAACCCGTGAATGAATTTAAACCTGTGCAACCCTACTACCCAGGTGCAAATGAGGGCATAATTTGGCTCATAGGATTTTATCTGGAATTAAGGAGGAGGGATTCAAACTTCAGGTGAACTGCAACTAAAATAAAGAGTCAAGAGTTTTATACCCACCCACCTATTTCATGGCAAAATGACATTTCTCTTTGGGCAATTCAGTCAATCTGAAAGCAGACTTATATTGGCAGTTAGTCATTTTAATTATAGTGTGATGACATTTGCTAGTTTAGAAGATGATTCATCAGGCTGCACAGGAATTCACCCACTATATACATAAGTTGGATCCACAGCAAAATGTATAAAACAGGCATTTAACTGCTTAGGACTTACCCGGTAGAAGACAGCATATCACAAACTATTCAGTGATCACATGTGTTATCTATTGCATTTCATCCTTGTTAGAGAACAATCTTCACAGAACATGGAGAATAATGACAGAGTGACTAGCTAGTTTAATGCACTCTAAGGTGTAAAAGGCTATTGTAGTAGCCACTATGAATCAGTAGAAATGCTTTAAAATAAATATTGCTGTCTACAGCAAACTAAATTGCACTCTTTATTAAGCACAGGAAAAATCATTCATATTCATTTCTGAATAGGAATATTTCATTCTGTCAAGTGTCCAAATTCATCCGTGGTGTAGTAATTCCACTGAAGTGGTGGAGTTACAGCAAGGTTGAATTTGTCACAAAACCTAGCTGACATACTGACCTACCTTTATGTGACAGACGTAATCTTGGCAGCCTTGTATCTGTTGTATGACATCCGGTCGGTAACTCTAGTAACAAGCCATATAGTGCCAGGATTAAAAGGTCCTTAGTAGATGCCATGCTGCCCAAGATCAAATTCTTGTGCTTCTTCACTTAGTTGTTTTGTTTTTAAAAGCTTCAAGTTCCACTCTTGACTTTCCCAATGCAGTTAAGTCTTTTTCTGTTCAGTTTGTGAGGATCTCTATGGGAAATTCAGTTCTCATCAGAGCAGCACACAGCTCCACACTGTCAGGCTGTGCAAATGTCATGTAAAAATATTCTCTCCCTGCGACAATTGTTTATAAACTGAGAGGACATTCCAAGGCGTTACTCTGCAGTGTTGTGTCTTGATCTCTCTTCAGTAACTCTGCCAGTGGATTCAGGAAGAAGCTGTATTTTCAGTCCCTCCTGCTCAGCAATTCATTCCGGGGGGCGGGGGAACCCTCCTCCTTGGTGCTCTTCAGAACTGAGTCCCTTGCTCCGACTTGCCAAACAGCTAGTTTTAATTCACCTTTCACCTTTGCTAATTAAAAACAAGAAGTGCCATTCCCTCCTGGAGTTGCAGGATCCACCCAGCAGGGATGCCAGGCTGTCAGCATGCTGTATTTACTGGGAAAGTTCAGGAAGGGTTGAGGCAATATACAATACTTGCTGCTTCTATGAATGTTTCTGATCCATGTGCTGTGCACTGATCCTTCCAGTTGCTTAATGATCTCTCATTCTTAGGCACCAGGATGGGGTCCAGGATTCCCTCTTCCCTTCCCTTTGGAAAAATATGTTTTAGAAAGTCATTTTAGTTGTTGTTCCCAGAACAATTAAAGAGCAGGATTCACACTATCATTAACTGTTTAAATGTATCATAATTTAGACTAATTAAACAGCATGTTAATACACTGATCAGAATACAAATAAATATCAGTTTTGCATACTACCTTTTTATTTATTTATTGTTTTACCTCGCTTTTAAAGATACCTTGGTGAGTTCAGTTTCCCTTCAGATTATAATTTCTGTACCATGAAATCCCTCCATTATACTTACTTTACATATGATTTGTGGTTCTGATCCCAAAGACATGTATATACATGAATAAAGCTGCTTATGCAAATAAGTGTTCGTAGTATCAGACACGTATATTACATGGATAAACAAAGAGAAAGTATTGTTTGGATGGTCTGATAAAGCAATATCAGGTCTTCAAATGCCCATCAGCCACCTCTTACACTGTAATCGAGAAAGCATAGAAAACTTTCACAATCTGTAATTGTGTCAAAATATACCTGTGTCAAAAACAAAGCTTTGATAACTAACGTGTGTCAGTTTACATCTGGAATACATTTATGAGGGAGTGTGCCTAGAGTGTGCCTTAGAGCAGAACACTGACCTCGATGTGCATGAGTTTACCATTTGCAAGATGGGTATTACAATACCTACCTCACAGAAGTATTAGCAAGCTCAGTCAATGGGCTGTGTACTTTAACTAACAAGGTGTTGTATATGGCGTGATCCAATGACCAAGATTAATGGAGAGACTCCAGTTAATTTCAACGGGCTTTGGCTGAGGTTCTGTACATTTGTATTAACTGTATTTGCATATTTCCTAATTAAAAGAATATCCTTAACAGAGTTTAAAATACTAGAGGACTCTTTTTTCTCTCAAGTATAAAGTTAAGCCTAAGATTGCTGAAACATTGCAAATTTGGGATGATTAAAACAGCATTTTTACTCCAAGGCTTTCGAGGATCCCTGTATGGACAATGGAGCAGCCTTTAACTTAATGTATTATGATAAGTGCCCAAAGTTCTGGGTGCAGGTGTACAATATGAAAAACAAATCCATATGCTATGAGCCTCAAAACCTCAAAATTATCTTGCCCTACTCTGTTCTGTTCTTCAGATTCTTATACCACACCCACTACTGTAAATGCTCAGCACCTCTGAAAAACTCAGGCCTCAGGACTCCCAGGTAGTACAGCCAAAAGTTAATGCACCCAATTAGATTCACTTTTGAAAATTTTATGGCTTCGCCCCTTTTTGCTTCCATTGCTTTAAACCTTAGTTGCTAGAAACTGTGGGCCAGATTCTGCATTAGCCCCAAATGGAGGGAGATGCACATTGGTGCAAAGAAAAGATGTGTACCTGAGCAAGTGGCAATTCCTCTGCCACCCAAAACTGTTTGTACTGTACACTGTAGATAGAGATGTACTAGAGTAGTCGTCGTTTTTAAACATATAATGGCAATTATCCGAGTTTTAGCTCCAATAGAATCAGCAAGATCTGCCCAGCTAGCCTAATTTTTACCTTTTGGCCAGAGGATGAGGCTTGTTGATCTGAAATGAGACTCTCTAGCCTCTCAGAGTGGGCAGGGTCATTGCTTGAGGGCCTGCCCCCCTTCCCGTCCTGTCACTGCCCTCAGAGCCTCTCATGAGAAACTCTGAGGGAGCTGTGGAAGGTGTCAGGCAACGGGAGCTTTGAGACGATTGAGCCCCTAGCCAGGGAAGGAGACACAGCATTAGGCTCCTCAGCACCAGAAGCTATGGCTGCTGCTGAGGAGAAAAGCTCAGCCTCTAGGTGAGGAACTGAGGCAGGAAAGGGGATAACTGAGGACAGGGTGGATTTGATTTAAATCAAACTGATTTAAATCACTAGTCAGGAAGACTCGATTTAATCATGGAGTTCTACGTAAAAGTGCATTCTTGTTGGTTGTTATACCCTTAATACATATTCTTCACAACGCAGAGATTTATGTAGGTTTCATTTTTAGAAGGTACACACTATACATTTTTAAACAGTGATTTATGTTGAAAAAAAATCAGATTAGTTTTACAGCTATATCAGAAAAAGACTGATTGTTTAGTTATTTCATTTACCATAAGTAATTGAAGCAGATATTTATGAAGTCATTGGGAGGTGAACTATCTCCAATTCAACAGGTTACTCATTAATATTTGGAGGATTTTCGTGCCATGCTGTATAAGGAGGAGAACATCACCAGACAGACATTTAAATTGTTTTATTTAACTAAAACAACAATATTAAGTATTCTGGATTTTTTTCTTCAACAGCAAACATATAATATTTTAACAAAACAAGCATATGTCCCTTGCTTCTCATATTTATCTCCAGACTTCTTCTCCATGTCCAGATCTATTCCGTCCCCAACAATCTTCTTTTCATTGAACTTTTAAAAACTGCACTTTTAGAGAGAGGTAAGGGATTGACTCTGTGTACACAAATTTGCAGAGGGACAGTAGGGTTGAGGTCTGTTATTTCTCACCTCTATATATTATTTATTTATTTAAGAACATTTTTGCTGTTAACAAGCATGTTAGCTCTGCAGACACAAATCCTCAGTTTGAGAACTGCAAAACTAAGCATATCTGATGGTATCCTCTAGACTGAGCACTGAGTCCCACTGGGTAGATAAAAAGATTAATTTAAATAATCTATACAGAAGCCTGTGGAACCCCATAAGATTGGGTCCCTAATCCATGATCTATTGGAACTCATTCACAAAACTTTTCTTAAATATTACATGAATATATTGTCCGATAGTATAGAATTAGAATTTATAATCCCTATTCCATGATGAGATATCTAAAGATACATTATAGCTCAAAGATAGTTTTTTTCTTCAAAAAGCATTTTATCAAAAAAAAATCCGAATTTAAAAAAATCTGTTTTTTTTTTTTAATTTCTTTTTTAAAAATCATTGATTATTATCCACCCTGACTGAGGGACTGGTGTAGGGGATGAATGGATTGGAAGGGGGACTAAGGGACCACGAGAAAAGGGACAATCCCATATTTGTATGCGGCAATTGATTAATTTGTAGGGAGTCGGTGGGGAGGGGACTGAGGTGGTGGGGTTGTGGAGAGGAATTCCTATTCTGGACCTTTTCTCTGGCTTTTTTCTACACCAGTGTAGGAAGGTTGTCTTTGTTACACTGGATCTGTTTTTCTCTTACATGCCACTGCCCAAACTTGAAGCGCAGAATGTGCAATGCGAGTTAAGGGGGAACAGCTACAGATCTGCAAGTCTGGCCACCTGAGGCAAGACAGATAACCTTTCTGTGCCCCTGTGTCCCCTCAGTTAAATGGGCATACTAACATACCTACCCCACAGGGGTGTTGTAAGGCTTGTTTGTAAAGGGTTTTGAACTCTTTGGATAGAAGAAAAACTATATAAACTTTCAAATATTAGGATTTAATCTCAGATGAGTATGAGTACCTGGCTGGGATCCTGAGAGACTGCTATATATAACCAAGCAAGTTTAACTCTAATATTTGAGTTAATAAACTAAATGCAATGGTTCATCTTGGTCAACTTTGAATCAGTCTCAGAAACTTAATCCCAGTAGAGCAGAGGCTGGCAGGGGAATAAGTGATTTCATGTTTGGAAAGTTCAGAGTTTTTAAGAATATCGGGACATACACTGCATTCAGTGACACTAGTTCAAAGCCAATAACCACCTTGCTCTGGATTTACACTAGTGTAATATATAAGGTATATACTCCAGATGGCAGAACAGTTCTATGATTACATCCTCCTAAAGAACAAGACTATACATTTTCTTTAGTAAGTCTGTAAGAAAAGGAAAGCACAACAAATTGTTACGTAAAGTCTGAGTAATATTTCTGTAGGTATAATTTAAAACTGCATATATTGGACTATGAATTATATTGTGCATTGCATACTTAAATACTGTAGCCAGGCTCTGTTCTCATTTGCACGATTGTAAATCCAGAGCAACTCCAATGAAATCACCAAGCCTGTAAATCTAAACATTCTTAACAAAACACTTCTAACATATTATGCAAACTGATTTAAGTGCAGTGTGTACAGTGACATGTAAACATGGCATGATATAAATAAGTAGACTCTCAGCTACTAGCAACAGTAACAAATTCTAAATGTTATAACAATAAAACAAAATGAAGTGTTTACAGCTTTTAAACGGGGGTGGTCCAAGTATAGCCTTAACGTATTTTAAAAACCAGCCTGGAGTTCTGGCTCATAGTCCTATTTTGAACATGATACACTTTACTGTCCTGGGAATCTTCTCTCTTTATTAAATGATATGGTGAGAATAAAAAGCACACAACTTTTATATTTACTGGATCAGATTCTCAGCTGGTGTACATCAGCAAGCTCATATCCACCAGGTGCTGATGTTATTTCTGCCATTTCAGCTTTTAGATACTACTATGAAGAAATATCTACAATAGGCAGATAAAATGAAGAGGAAATCTACCTAGTCTATGATCATTCTCTGTCTTATCTCAGTCAGTTAGACTCAATCCCATATCCTGTTAAGCACTGGTAAATGGCTCCACTTCATTGGTAGGGTCAGAAAAGGTAGCAATATAAATCTGTATTTCATTAATATACTGGAGACACCACAACCCAAAATTCCTCACTGACCCTATAACACCCCCCTCATACACAATAAACCAGAGGGTTGACAAGATAGAACATGCAGATGACAGAGCCGTAGTAGCAGGTAAGCAATTGCCCAATACTACCCTCTGGGATGTCTCAGAAAGAAAGGCACAGATCCACTCAGATGACCCCATTGACCCCTGCTATGATGTGTTAACTGATGGTGAAACCGTATTCCCAGAGACTGTCAATACAGAGGAACAACAGCTTAATAATACCTAGCTCTTATATAATGCTTTTCAATCCGACATCAGGTAAAGGATGGTGCAGGAGGTCTTTGCTTTTGTCTGCTGAAGTCAGACCCTAATGTTATATGAATGTATTTAATGTTCTGAAGATTGTGGAGCATTACTTCTATATTGTGTTAGAGATGGTGCATTCTCGCTTTGATTCAGGATCTACTTTGGACAACAGGCAATAAACATAAGCGTTTGATTATCAGGAACCTATAGTTTAAACTGACCACAACATTTTATTTAAAGTCAATGCTATGGAGAAAAAAGAATTCTCAACTAAATTACGCACCTTTTAATTCCAAAAAGATTAGGTTTTGAGAAGTAACTATTGGAATTTATTGTCCTTTGAGCATTGCTGTTTGCAGTAATGCCATTTCTAAAATTAATGACAGGTGAATGCCAATAAGCTGCCTAATATTCTTGAGATAGATCACTTACTCTAGTTAACCTTTTGGGGGGGGGGGAGTAAAATACATGAGCGTCCTTCAAATACTGTTGTTTTCATGGATATTTTACCAGTTTACAATAAAAGAAAGGCAAATCAGAATATCTTATTCCTGAAATCAGATGTATATGCTCGGTTCATGATTAGTACATGGGTCACAGAATTGTATGGTTAGTCTTGGATGAAAATCAAATTACTGATTTTTCTACTGGAATGTGGGGTTTGATGGTTTTTGTTGTTGTTAACAAATTCTATGTTCTCTAAATGGGAGGAAAAACAACAACACTTATTTGTTGAAGATCAAGGAAAACTGAAATGTCATATTTTTCTTCTGATCACAGGGCAACAAATAATAGCAGGGTGGTTAAAAGTTCAGTACTAAGTGTTTATGTGTACCAGCTATTTCCTATTAACTCAGCAGGAAGAATATAAATTAAAAAAAACCCAAACAAACCTAATGATGCCTTTTTTTGGCCTGAACGAGCAATCAAATTAATATGTGTTTGTCCCTTTAAGCTCTCTAATGATCTTACTGCCAATTGATTGTTCCTTGGTTCTTCAATGGCACTGTATTTAGGAAATAATTGGTTATATGTAGATAATATTATTTGCCTCAAAAGGTACTTTGTAGTCATTTGATTCCAGTTATTAGCCTCTCTCTGCACATGAATGCAATGGTTTGGGTGCCAACAGAGACACTAGTTAACAAAGTTAACATTGGTTGTTTAGACACAAAACAACCATAACACACAAATTTTCTGTCTGAAACTTTAGGCCATGTTTCATTTGATAATCATTTAAAAGTGAAATTAAAAAGCAGTTATAAATAATAAACTGATTTAACCACAAATCAGTTGCAGGCTTTAAAATTGCATGTGCATTCTAATACAAAATATTTGAAAATCAATTCCAGTTTTATTGCCACATAATGGATTCCACATTCCCATTGCAACAAACTTATGGCATCGCATCCCTGGCTACACTCTGGGTTTGTCCCATTTACAGTCATTGGCGGCCAGCTTCCAGTGCAACTGTACCAGCAGAAATCCCCACTGCAGACACAGTAAGCTGCTATCTGCTGCGATTTGCACCGGTGCAACCAACCCTGACTTCATGCATAGGTGAGGTTTGCCCGTTAGTACTAGAGGTTTTGCATTAGTGCAGCTAAACTGGTGGCTGGCCAGTGTTGGCTGCAATCACGGCAAATCTTCTGTGTAGCCAAGCCCGCAAACAATTTCAGGCAGTACCTGGAGATATAGAACTTTAGGGGAATTAGGCACCAAAATCCCATAAGCTCTGCTGAAATCCCAGCCTTAACCATGTCATCACTCTTTCAGGAAAAACCCAGAATACCCAATCTACATTTTTCTCTGTATTAGAACAGGATTAAAAAACTATGTCAGCCACATCATAGGCAAAATTACAATTGTTTTAAAAAATAGAAACATCTCATCACTGCTCTTTATCATGCACAACTTGAAACAAAGAAAGTTCCAGATTTACACTCTGAATTTGGGTTTTTCTTACACCACGATGTATGAATGATTGTTTTTTTTACCATCTGCCCTGTAATCACGATGAATGCACTTATTACCATTCAATTACGTGTTGGACATCAGTCTAGACACATATTTATTTGGGCCATCAGCAATCAGACTGGACCACTTGAAAATTCTCTGTTTCTAGTGCACTCTCATTTTTGAAGATCCAGCAACTTCATATTTTAGCAAGATGGGTGACCAGGCATCAAAAAGCATTAAGGTAATCATTTAAATTATGACCCTGTGGAGATGCAATTGGAGTGTCAGTCCTGTTTTAGTGCTAGATATTTGATGGCTTTCATCCCAAAGAAATCTGTTGTCTCCCTGCTGAGATCACACATATCATTAGTAAGGATGGATGGGTATTGTGTTACCCCATACTTACACCTACTCAGGTACCCAAATCTCTCCAGTCATTTCACATCATTCCAGTAATAAAAATCAGTGATTGTGGTAATTAAACTTAAGGAATCCAATTTTACAGCTCTGCAATGCCAAAGTTCAGTAGCATTTTCAGGTATAATTTATTTGCAGATATTTAATCCTACTGTTTGGGCTGGTGCAGATGTTTCATAGATTCATAGATTATAGGACTGGAAGGGACCTTGAGAGGTCATCGAGTCCAGTCCCCTGCCCGCATGGCAGGACCAAATACTGTCTAGACCATCCCTGATAGACATTTATCTAACCTACTCTTAAATATCTCCAGAGACGGAGATTCCACAACCTCCCTAGGCAATTTGTTCCAGTGTTTAACCACCCTGACAGTTAGGAACTTTTTCCTAATGTCCAACCTAGACCTCCCTTGCTGCAGTTTAAACCCATTGTTTCTGGTTCTATCCTTAGAGGCTAAGGTGAACAAGTTCTCTCCCTCCTCCTTATGACACCCTTTTAGATACCTGAAAACTGCTATCATGTCCCCTCTCAGTCTTCTCTTTTCCAAACTAAACAAACCCAATTCTTTCAGCCTTCCTTCATAGGTCATGTTCTCAAGACCTTTAATCATTTTTGTTGCTCTTCTTTGGACCCTTTCCAATTTCTCCACATCTTTTTTAAAATGCGGCGCCCAGAACTGGACACAATACTCCAGCTGAGGCCTAACCAGAGCAGAGTAGAGCGGAAGAATGACTTCTCGTGTCTTGCTCACAACACACCTGTTAATGCATCCCAGAATCATGTTTGCTTTTTTTGCAACAGCATCACACTGTTGACTCATATTTAGCTTGTGGTCCACTATAACCCCTAGATCCCTTTCTGCCGTACTCCTTCCTAGACAGTCTTTTCCCATTCTGTATGTGTGAAATTGATTTTTCCTTCCTAAGTGGAGCACTTTGCATTTGTCTTTGTTAAACTTCATCCTGTTTACCTCAGCCCATTTCTCCAATTTGTCCAGATCATTTTGAATTATGACCCTGTCCTCCAAAGTAGTTGCAATCCCTCCCAGTTTGGTATCATCCGCAAACTTAATAAGCGTACTTTCTATGCCAATATCTAAGTCGTTGATGAAGATATTGAACAGAGCCGGTCCCAAAACAGACCCCTGCGGAACCCCACTCGTTACGCCTTTCCAGCAGGATTGGGAACCATTAATAACAACTCTCTGAGTACGGTTATCCAGCCAGTTATGCACCCACCTTATAGTAGCCCCATCTAATTTGTATTTGCCTAGTTTATCGATAAGAATATCATGCGAGACCGTATCAAATGCCTTACTAAAGTCTAGGTATACCACATCCACCGCTTCACCCTTATCCACAAGGCTCGTTATCCTATCAAAGAAAGCTATCAGATTGGTTTGACATGATTTGTTCTTCACAAATCCATGCTGGCTGTTCCCTATCACCTTACCACCTTCCAAGTGTTTGCAGATGATTTCCTTAATTACTTGCTCCATTATCTTCCCTGGCACAGAAGTTAAACTAACTGGTCTGTAGTTACCTGGGTTGTTTTTATTTCCCTTTTTATAGATGGGCACTATATTTGCCCTTTTCCAGTCTTCTGGAATCTCTCCCGTCTCCCATGACTTTCCAAAGATAATAGCTAGAGGCTCAGATACCTCCTCTATTAGCTCCTTGAGTATTCTAGGATGCATTTCATCAGGCCCGGGTGACTTGCAGGCATCTAACTTTTCTAAGTGATTTTTAACTTGTTCTTTTTTTATTTTATCCGCTAAACCTACCCCCTTCCCATTAGCATTCACTATGTTAGGCATTCCTTCAGACTTCTCGGTGAAGACCGAAACAAAGAAGTCATTAAGCATCTCTGCCATTTCCAAGTTTCCTGTTACTGTTTCTCCCTCTTCACTAAGCAGTGGGCCTACCCTGTCTTTGGTCTTCCTCTTGCTTCTAATGTATTGATAAAAAGTCTTCTTGTTTCCTTTTATTCCCGTAGCTAGTTTGAGCTCATTTTGTGCCTTTGCCTTTCTAATCTTGCCCCTGCATTCCTGTGTTGTTTGCCTATATTCATCCTTTGTAATCTGTCCTAGTTTCCATTTTTTATATGACTCCTTTTTATTTTTTAGATCGTGCAAGATCTCGTGGTTAAGCCAAGGTGGTCTTTTGCCACATTTTCTATCTTTCCTAACCAGCGGAATAGCTTGCTTTTGGGCCCTTAATAGTGTCCCTTTGAAAAACTGCCAACTCTCCTCAGTTGTTTTTCCCCTCAGTCTTGATTCCCATGGGACCTTACCCATCAGCTCTCTGAGCTTCCCAAAATCTGCCTTCCTGAAATCCATTGTCTCTATTTTGCTGTTCTCCCTTCTACCCTTCCTTAGAATTGCAAACTCTATGATTTCATGATCACTTTCACCCAGGCTGCCTTCTACTTTCACATTCTCAACGAGTTCCTCCCTATTTGTTAAAATCAAGTCTAGAACAGCTTCCCCCCAGTAGCTTTTTCAACCTTCTGAAATAAAAAGTTGTCTCCAATGCAGTCCAAGAATTTGTTGGATAGTCTGTGCCCCGCTGTGTTATTTTCCCAACATATATCCGGATAGTTGAAGTCCCCCATCACCACCAAATCTTGGGCTTTGGATGATTTTGTTAGTTGCTTGAAAAAAGCCTCATCCACCTCTTCCACCTGGTTAGGTGGCCTGTAGTAGACTCCTAGCATGACATCTCCCTTGTTTTTTGCCCCTTTAAGCCTAACCCAGAGACTCTCAACACTTCCGTCTCCTATGTCCATCTCTACCTCAGTCCAAGTGTGTACATTTTTAATATATAAGGCAACACCTCCTCCCTTTTTCCCCTGTCTATCCTTCCTGAGCAAGCTGTACCCATCCACACCAACATTCCAATCATGTGTATTATCCCACCAAGTTTCAGTGATGCCAACAATGTCATAGTTGTATTTATTTATTAGCACTTCCAGTTCTTCCTGCTTATTCCCCATACTTCTCGCATTTGTATATAGGCATCTAAGATACTGGTTTGATCTTTCCTCCCAGTTTTGTCCTGACTCTCCTTTCTCTCTGCCAATATAGCCCACACTCCCTCTCGTTTCCGACCCATCTCCCCGGTCTCCATGTTCCCCACTTACCTGTGGGCTTTGCTCACCTGTCCCCGTCGAACCTAGTTTAAAGCCCTCCTCACTAGGTTAGCCAGTCTGTGTCCGAATAGGGTCTTTCCTCTCCTCGAAAGGTGAACGCCATCTCTGCCTAGCAGTCCTTCCTCGAATAGCATTCCGTGGTCTAGGAAGCCAAAGCCCTCCTGGCGACACCATCTTCGCAGCCAGGCATTCACCTCCATGATGCATCTGTCTCTGCCCGGGCCCCTACCTTTGACAGGAAGAATTGAAGAGAATACCACCTGCGCTCCAAACTCCTTCACCCGTACTCCCAGAGCCCTGTAGTCACTCTTGATCCGCTCAGTGTCACACCGCGCAGTATCATTTGTGCCCACATGGATGAGTAGCATGGGGTAGTAGTCAGAGGGCTGGATAATCCTCGACAATGCCTCCGTAACGTCTCGGATACGGGCCCCCGGCAGGCAGCATACCTCCCGAGATGAGATGTCAGGGCGACAGATGGGTGCCTCCGTCCCCCTCAGCAGAGAGTCTCCGACCACCACTACCCTACGTTTCCGATTCGCAGTGGTGGCAGCAGACTCTCCAGCCTTAGGGGTACGAGGCTTCTCCTCCTTTACTGTAGGGAGTGATTCCTTCTTTCCTGTGTCAAGAAGAGCATAACGGTTACCTATAACCACGGCAGGAGGGTTCGGAGCAAGGGTGGAGCACTGCCTGCTGCCAGAAGTAACCAGCTGCCAGTGTCCACCCTGAGCCATCTCCTCCTCCACCAGTGGTGTATCAGCAGTCCTGTGTACTGGGACAGCTACCTCAGCTGTCTCCACATGGACACTGTCGAGGAATTGCTCATGGATACGGATGCTCCTCAACCTAGCCACCTCCTCCTGTAGCTTTCCCACCTGCTGCCTGAGAGATTCCACCAGCAGGCACCTCTCACATTGGATGGTCCCCCCAGCCTGGATATCAGTAAGTGGAAATTGCAAGTTACAGTCTTTGCAAAACCACACCAGGATCTGGGTAGAGGCATCCATGCTTAGGCACTCTGTCTGGCTACAGGCACAGGTGGAGGAGACAGCAGCAGTGCTGGCACAGGTGTTGCGGGTCTTCCTAACCATCGTAAGCCTCCCTCTGTCAAACTCCCGTCTGCAGCCCCCTGTCAGCCCAAAAGGGTGCTGTATTGCTCCTCCTTCACCTGGAGAACTCCCTTGCGAAACTCCCTGTTAGCAGCCCCTGTTCGCCATGTTCCATACATGCAGGTGCCCACAGGTTTGTGGGAATAATTAAATGCTTAACTGACAGCAGTGTAAATGGGAGACAAGAGACTTAGGTTCTATTTCTCTCTACCACTGACTTGCCATGGTACTTATCCCCAAAGTGTTGACTCGTTTTGGGTGCCTTAATTTTTCAGTGGGCAGCTTGAGTCAACTGTAGTTAGAAGCCTGATTTTCAGTGGTACTGAGTACCTGTAGCTCAATTCAAGTCAATAAGAACATGAGGTTCTCAGTACCTCTGAAAAGTATGGGCTTAAGGGTCTTAAATTAGACACCCAAGAACTCAAGCATCATAAATCAGAGGCAGCTTTTGAAAATTTTGCCCCAACCCTACGCATACCGCTATTTTCCCATATCTACAATGGACATAACAAAGTTATATTCCTTTGTAAAGTCTTTTGGAATCTTTGGATGAAAAGAACCTTGTAAGTGGTAGGTATAATTGTTTTATTTAATTATAACAATACAATGATAAATTTCTGTCCTGTTAAGAATCAGAGGACTTTTTGTCACTGGTAACATCACATACTTTAGTAGGACTGTATGGGAGTGAAAACGTCTGTTTGTGTGAAAAATAAGCCCAAATAGCATCAGTAAGACTGTTACCCTTCTCTATTGATAGGTTTCTATTTGGTGAGAAATCAATTCCAAACACCCTGGATATAGTATTTGGAATACAGCCTTGAATCCAAATCTGATTTTTTCAGCTGGTCTTCCCAATTATGAAAAAAATCAAATGCCTGATCGAAAACACCTTTGACTTTTGAAATCGGGATCCAAAATTATGTGCTAATAATATTATGGGCCAAATCCTGAAAGTTACTCCATGCCATTTGCACTCCTATGCCCACACAGAGTAGCTTGTGGAATCTGGGGCTAAGAATGGATACTTTAACCATCTACACAAATCTGGAACTGTGGGCTTATTTCAGTGTAATACACAGACATAAAATCTAAAGTAACAGGATAAAACTAAGAAAGGGAATATTTAGGCTGAATGTTGGGAAAAAACCTCTTGGCAGTGAGATGCATTAGGATGTGGAATAGTCTCCCAAGGGATGTGGTGGAAGCCCCATCATTTATAAATAGACAACCATGCCCTGGAAGACACATATACTGGATGACATATTAGGTCTTTTCCTAACTTCTATGATCCTATAAAATTTGTGGTTCAGACTCATGTCTATTTTGAATTGAACAAAACCACTGTGTGTGCAATGGGGAAGCCAGCAATTAAAAGTTTGATCAATTAGACAAACACAACACTCTTTATACAGGAGCTTTGTGTACTTTGTGAGGAGTGAATGAAAACCACACTTCTCTGCAGGGATTCTCTGAATCATGAATTGCTTTTGTATAGGTGGCCATCTTCCTCCAACACCAAAGGAGGGCATGACCCCCCCAAAATCAGCCCAGTCTACAGTTTAGTCTGCTACGATTTCCCCACTCTAACAAAAAGCATATGTGTATTCACTAAAATAGAAACATTAAAGTACGCAAAACCAGAGGGACGCGCAAATTATGGCTGCCTAAGGAAACCCCGATTTACACTACAATAAGTTATGTGGTTTTGCTTCAAACTACACTTTAATACTCAGTGTAATTACCAGAACAGTTGTTATGATAAAAGTTTAAAAGAGCAATAATTAAAATGTTCGCTAGATGTTAACTCATTTTGGGATATCTATTGCGGCAGGTTGGAAAATATCCATCCCCTCATGTTTTGGTTGCTGTATAGCACATTAGCAGTCTGTGCAACTCTCACTCCTTAGGTTTTGTTTTTCTAATATTTTAGACCCAAAACACTTAATTACTATTAGTGCAGAAGCAAAAGGCAAAGGGCCAGATTCTCTGGTGATGTAAACTGGCACAACTCCATTGAAGTTAGCAGAACTGTGCCAATTTATACCAGGAATGCAGTGTTGTTGTAGCTGTGTTGGTCCCGGGGCTGCAGCAGTGGGGCTCGGGCAGCGCTTTAAAGGGTCTGGGGCTCCAGTTGCTGCAGGGCACCCCGGGCCCTTTAAATCACTGCTGGAGCCCTGCCACTGCTATCCCCGGGGCTGTGGCGGCAGGGCTCGGGCAGCACTTTAAAGGGTCCGGGGCTCCGGCTGCTGCGGAGCGCCCCGGGCCCTTTAAATCACCACCGGAGCCCTGCTGCTGCTACCCCGATATAACCACTGTCAACATTATAAAAAATAAAAATTGAATTCTGCCAAGCCTCTATATATATTTACACACACACACACACACACACACATGTTTTTAATGCTATATCAGGAGCTTATGATGATAAATATCAAATCAACATAGCAGATGTTCTACCACTTTGCAGGTGAATTCCTCTCACATGGGAGGTGAAGGAGTCAGAGAGGATGTTTTCATTCGCTAGTTTCAGAGTCTAAGTAGGAAATTAGATTTTTTTTTCTTATTTGTGTGTGAAAGGTGCTAGCCTAGTTGAAATCCTGAAAATGTAGGCAGAGCCTACCAGAACTAAAAGCCCACTCCTTCAAACAAGGGAAGGGGCACAGAGATCACGAGTCAACAGATTGCTTGAGACAACAAACGGTAAAACAGGAATAGGAGTGAGAGTCAACAATGCAAAAGGAGGGAACACTGAGCAGAGAACACTGGATAGCTCCCACTACTTTGTGAAAAAGTCCAAGGAGTCAGTAGACACTGCCCAGAGTAATTGCCCCCATATGTGATATAACCAGGGATTGGAAATAGGACCCACAGTGGCAGAGAAACTCTCTATCAAGCCTCCTTCTCCTAGGCCTGGTCCACACTAACTCCCCACTTCGAACTAAGGTACGCAAATTCAGCTACGTTAATAATGTAGCTGAATTCCAAGTACCCTAGTTTGAACTTACCGCGGGTCCAGACATGGCAGGAAGGTTCCCCCGTCGATGCCGCGTACTCCTCTCGCCGAGCTGGAGTACCAGCGTCGACGGCGAGCACTTCCTGGATCGATTTATCGCGTCTAGACAAGACGCGATAAATCGATCCCAGAAGATCGATCGCCTACCGCCAGACCCGGAGATAAGTGTAGACCTACCCCTAGACTGATAGATGGCCATTTTGGCTAGTGCTAGGATGAGGCTGACTCTATGGGTCCATGGTAGGGTTGCCAATTTTCTAATCACACAAAACAGAACACCCTGGCCTCACCCCCTTCCACACTCCTTCCCCTAAGCCCCTCGCCTTCCCTGTCCCTTCTCTAAGGCTCTGCCCCGCTCACTCCCCCCCCCCCAGTGTGACCCGATGTCCCGATATTTACTTGTTTGTCCCGCGTCCCGACCAATGTTCGGTCGGGACACGAATTGTCCTGATATTTTGCACTCCGGCGCACAGGCAGAGGGGGCTCGTGCCCCCTCCCGCCCTCAACTCAGCACCCACCCTGCTCCGACTCCGTCCCCTCCCTGCCCCATTGGATCCCTCCCCAAATCCCCACCATGGCCCCACCTCTTTCCCAAGCATGCTACATTCCTCCTCTTCCCCACTCCCTCCTAGGCTTGCGCGAATCAGCTGTATGGTGGCGCAAGCGCTGGGAGGGAGGGGGGAGAAGCAGGATGCGGCAGCCCACTCAGGGGAGCCGGAGGTGAGCTGGTGCGGTGGGGGGCGGGTAGGGGAGCTGCCGGTAAGTGCTCAACCCCCACCAATTTTGCTCCAATTTTTTTTTTTTGCTCCGCTGATGGCTCTCGTTTGTTTGTTTGTGTGTTTTTTTGCTCCGCCGGCGACCCCCCCCCCATGTCCCGATATTGAATGTCTCTCATCTGGTCACGCTAATCCCCCCCTCCCTCTGTCGCTCGCTTTCCCCCACCCTCATTCACTGGGATGAAGGGTTTGGGGTGCAGGAGGGGCCTCAGGACTGGGGCAGGGGAAGGAGGTGCAGGCTTCAGGAGGGAGTTTGGGTGCGTGAGGGGACTCAGGGCTGGGGCACAGGTGGGGTGTAAGAGGGGATCAGGGGTGTGGGCTCTGAGAGGGAATTAGGGTATGGAAGGGGTTTCCAACCTGGGGCAGGGGGTTAGGGTGTGAGAACGTGTTCGGGGTGCAGGTTCTGGAGGGGCCAGGGGGCTCTGCGCGCTGCCCGTGATCACAGGCACCACCTCCACAGCTCCCACTGGCCACGGTTCCCGGCCAATGGGAGCTACGGAGCCAGCGCTTGGGGGTGGAGGAGGGCAGTGCGCGGAGCCCCTGTGTCCGTCCCTGCACCTAGGAGCCAGACATGCCAGTCGCTTCTGGGAGCTGTGCAGAGCCAGGGCAGGCAAAGAGGCTGCTTTAGCCCTGCTATGCTGCCGACTGGACTTTTTCTGGCCCTGTCAGTGGTGCTGGAGCCACCAGGGTCCCTTTTCAACCGGGCATTCTGGTCGAAAACCGGATGCTTGGCAACCCTAGTCCATGGATTGGGGTGTGTTTAAAAGTTATATGTGGGGAAAAGTGCACCCAGAAAGTAAATAGGAGATTCTGGACAATCCAGAAAAAGGGCTGCAGCCTTGTTCATGCCTATCTCCAGTGTGCCATGGTCTCCCTCTTGCTGCATGCAGAAATGACAGGTGTCAGAGAAGTCTGTAAATCATGCCAGTCACACCACCATGTTCAGGGCTCCAAGCAGGAAACATCAGCTTATGAAAGGTGCTGGAATGACACCTTGGGACCAAAGTTCTCTATTTATTCATAGAATAGCTACAGCACAAGCATGAACAGCACAGCCTTCCATCTTCAAGTATGCCTCAACCCTGTCCTAGAGATAACACCTCTAGTGGTGAGACAACAAGTTCACTCTACATGGCCTATTCTATCCTTGGCCATTCTGCTGAGGCTATCAAGAAGTGTCAGTTGTGGTTATTAAATGACCTCTCCCTAGTGGCAAATAGACTGATATGAAATACAGCACCTCAGACCCAGGGCTGGCTCTGGCTTTTTGGCCGCCCCAAGCAAAACAAACAAACAAATAAATAAATAAATAAAAATAAAACGGGGCAGCCAGAACGGCAAAGCAAAAAAAAAAAAAAAACCCTGCGGCGCGGCCGGAGCGCGGGGGTATAGGGGGACCAGCCACGGGGAGGGGAGGGAGAGGGAGCTGGCGGGAGAGAGAGAGAAGGGGGACGACTAGGGCTACAGTGGGGCGCAGCCGCGCGGCCCCTACCGCCGTGCTGCGCCGCCTGCTGGCAGGGATCCACTCCAGTCAGTGGGGAGGGAAGGACAAGGACTGCCCTGCCGGGCTTGCTGCAGGGCGCTCCTGTCCTCCGTGCCACCGCCCCCTACAGGGCGGCCGGAGCAAAACAAACAAAAAAAAACCGGCTGTGCCACTCTAGGATTGGGCAGATGCTGCCTCGTTCAATCTGCCGCCCCAAGCACCAGTTTGCTCGGCTGGTGCCTGGAGCCGGCCCTGCTCAGACCTGCAGTGGCTATTAATGTTCTGGCATAAAGATGTTGAAATACTGGGTTAGGATGAAATCTAAATGTGTTATTCCAGATTGTTTACCCTACAACTTCTACAATCTGCCCATCGACAATTTTGAGCAGAAAAAGAGGCAACATTTGTCAAATGATTATTATTTGTATTACAGTAGTCAAGTTTGAGGCCCTTGTGTGCTCAGCTCTGTGCAAATACATAGTAATCTTACTCAGCTCTACAAAAGAATATAAACATCCTTCCCTAGAATATGGATAACAAATGGATAAAATATGGTTAACTCTTTCTTTAAGAATTATCTTCTTGTGCCTCCTAAATACAAGTCTATTTGGCAGACACTGTGGCAAGTTATTCTACATCTGATGGAGGAGGAAATATATGGCAGAAATTTTAAAGGCATCTGAACATGTTTGGGATACCATCCTAAATCAAGCAACTCCCTTTTCTGGTCTCCACCACCTGTCTGTATAACTGAGGGCAAATCTACACTACCACGCTACACTGGCACAGCTGCACCAATGCAGCTGCATTGCTATGGCACGTCTGGTGAAGACACACCATTCCACTGGCATAATTACTCCATCTCAGCAAGATGTGGAAGCTATGTTGTCAGGAAAGCATCTCTCATCAATGTAGCATGGTGTGGACAGCGCTTAAGTGATGTAAGTTACATTGACTTAGCGGTAGTGTAGACCTGCCCTGAGTCTCAACCACCAGCAGGTGTAATTTGCTTTTATAATAGCTACTCCACCTGATTCTTTTCATAACAAGATCTTCTTGAGATGAATATGCAGTCTTTTTTATGACCATATAAACCTCAAGAATGCTCCATGAAGAGCCATTAAAATGACAACAAAAATGTCAAATGAAATGTGTGGATCAAAGATGCAGACATCTGGGGAAGGAAGGGTGGTCTTAGAGGTGAAACCCTAGACTAAGATTCAGAAGATCTGGATTCAGTTCTGGCTTCTGTCACAGACTTCTGTGGTCTTGGATAAGTTGCTGCATTATGTGCCTCAGATTCTCCATCTATAAAATGGGGATAATACTCTTCTAAGTCAGAGAAGCACACCAAGGATATGTTTCTGAGATGCTCAGATATTGAGGTGTTGGAAGTGGCACATAAGTACCTATTAGATAGACAATCATCCTGCAAACACTTACAAGCATGCTTAACTTCAATCACCTGACTAATCCCATTGACAGTTTGAGGATCCCTTCTATTTTAATCAAACTAATTCTTCCTTTCCAAGTACCAACTGGTTAATGACATCAATGATGTCAGGATATGCTTCAACCAGACAACAGCATTGTAGATCCAACAGTCGCAAGGCAGTCTTAATCCCCAGATATTTGAACTCATTCATAGTGCTGGAAAAAACAAGGTATTCTTTAGCATTACCTTAACAGTCCCATATAAAAACTATGGAAATGGTCTACTTTTATGTAGAAGACATCACTTGCCATTTAAGGGAGTCAGATGTTATGGATTAGGAAAATACATAGTTTACTTATACCACATGAAAGCATAAAAAGAAGTTGAATAGTAGCATTTTTAAGTGAACCATAAAATTATAATGTGTTATTTTTGCAAGAGGTGGTAAAACTACAGTGATATTCTAGAAAGAGGAATGTTTCCATCTAATTTAAAACAGATGTTACAGGAAGAAATCTACATATATTTCTACATCTATCTACATCTATCTATCTTTTGCATTGTTTTGTATTGCACTTTGCAATGGTACAAATCTATCATAGAGTTAACTGGATAAATCGTAATTAGCAGACTGGTGCACTGATAGAGCACTGGACTGTAACTCAGGAAACCTGTTCCTTCTGCTTGGCCTGCTGTGTAACCCATGGCAACTGACTTTATAAATAGACAAGACAGAAGGACAGAGAGATAATGTAAGCTTGTCGGGGCAGGACTAGGTGACCAGATGTCCCGATTTTATATGGACAGTCCCGATATTTGGGGCTTTTTTTTAATATGGGCTCCTATTACCCCCCCTTCCCAGTCCCAATTTTTCACACTTGCTATCTGGTCACTCTAGGCAGGACTTACTCTTACTATGTATTTGCACAGAGCTGAGCACACAAGGGCCTCAAACTTGACTACTGTAAGACAAATAATAATCATTTGACAAATGTTGCCTCTTTTTCTGCTCAAAATTGACCATGGACAGATTGTAGAAGTTGTAGGGTAAACAATCTGGAATAACACATTTATTTGAGAACTTCAGGCACCTGTGATAGCCTGTGTGGCTCTGTAGTCAAAGGAATTGCACCCATTTGCATGAGTGGTGAATTAGAGCTGTCACTTTGCATAAGGTGAAATTCACACCTGTGCAGATGAGTGGCACAGTGCTTGCACACCATTTAAATCCTCAAATTACCTAGGTATGAAATTCATCTGTAAAGAGTAATAGTCATAGTATTATATTGTTATATAATTATTTATATTTCCAAACTTCAGTACAGAAAGGTATGGGCCTTTGCAAGTACAAAAGTACAGTGTGGAAACAGCAAAATATTAAAGAGTCGAGCTGGTGTTAACTTTTTGGCTACTTGACTTGCTTTTGAAGTGTCACCGAATGCACACCCCAGAACTGGAGACCGTGTTACTATAGCCAAAAGCTATTATTTTTATTTTGAGTATATTATATCACCATATGTTTTAATTATTCTTAATGCTTCTCCCATCATTGTATTGTACCAGAGCATTCAGTTTCTAAGTTGATCTTCATGATTTGATATTTCAGACTAAAGATGCAAACTTGCAGTCCCTTACTAACATGAGTAATTCATATGAATAGACTCACTTTATTAGGGTTATTCACCTGTATTAGCATTACTTATATAAGTGAAGGTATGCAGGTTTTTGTGTTGCATCCTTTGCTAAATGCTAATTGTGTTTAGTATTTTCAATTGTTTTATAAGTGGGTAAGAAACTAAACATTTATGTAAATGAGCTACTTGTTGCATTCAAAAAGGAAGTATGAAAATTCTAATCTTATGAAAATTCCAACAACTCAATTACTTAACTCAAATTATACCACCGATAGTAGGTACAAGCAGCTTAAACCAGAGATGGCCAAAGGCAGCAACATTATCTATGTAATCCATCAATCTTTGATGGGTTCAGATGAAATGCCTCAGGTCTCAGTCAACCCTGGTTTGGTTTTACAAACCTAATACATGGTCTTTCCAATCTTCCTCTATTCCTGTACAGACTTAAGACCCACCACTTACTAGTTACTCATAGCAACCAATCTGCTCAGATAAACGAATACTAGTGGCTAAACTGGACACAATTCCTAAATGTATCTTTAATGTTAGTTGAGATAATTAACAAAACCAACTCTAGAAATGCCCTACTCCGCATCCTTAAAAATCTCTATTTATAAAAATAAGTGGTAAGCTGAGAAGAAAGATATATCTCTTCACTTGAACTGAACCATCTGTTCTCGTGTGGTCAGTTTCCTCAAATAATAAATCATCTTGGGGATCCCACTGTCTAGAAAGATCAGCATGGACCAGTCCATGCCTCTCAATAATACCCCTAATCCAGTGGTTCTCAAACTGTGAGTCGGGATCCCAAAGTGGGTCACGACCCTGTTTTAATGGGGTCACCAGGACTGGCGTTAGACTTGCTGGGGCCTGGGGCCAAAGCCAAGCCTCACTGCCTGGGGCCAAAGTCGAAGCCGGAGGGCATCAGCCCTGGGTGGCAGGGTTCAGGTTACAGGCCCCCCGCCTGGGGCTGAAGCCCTTGGGCTTCCCCCCCCCGCCCAAGGAGGCAGGGCTCGGGTGGGCTTGGGCTTCGGTCCCGCCTCCTGGGGTCATATAGTAATTTTTGTTCTCAGAAGGGGGTCGCGGTGCAATGAAGTTTGAGAACCCCTGCCCTAATCCTTTAACAGTACCAGCCAGCATGTTAAAGCTGTTAGTGGGGACATTGTTTAACTAGATCAGTGCCAATCAAGTATGTGTTTCAAAATACAAACTCTTCATTTTTTTATAAAGATACACTGTTCTAAAGGGGAGATTACCTTTACCCAGTACCTTTACCTGTGGGAGGCTACTTTACCATAGGGGCAGGTGTTTGGGGCCACCCACCCATACGCCTCCTATTCAATAGGTGCGGTGAGTTTGCCCTCTGCACTCAGCACACTATGGTGCTGGATACTGAATCTCACCAAGAGGGGGTGGCAGTAGGATTCCCCTGCAGAGGCTTTCCTCACAGAGCGGTTCCTACCGGTTATCAGACAAGTCACAATGAGAAAGCAGAGGAAGGTGCGGATCTTACGGAATTGTGTAGACTCCACTAGGTTTTTGCCTTGGCTCCATGCACCAATTACCCAGTACCTGCCCTCCTCCTGGGCATCTATATGGAGGCTGCAACTCACACAGTCATCCAGACCTGACAACTGAATAGGGTCCAGAGGCACATATGTGACCTTTTATGACATTGCCCTATGTGGTGGCAGTGAGGCTCAATGCCTGCTAGTGCTCCATGGAGCATGACTTCTATGCTACTCTTTGCAAAGGTGCTATCAGATTTCCTGCATATGGGGCCAGCTCTACAGACTGGTAAAAAAGGGAGGTAGGACTAGGGTTCCTCTCCTTTTACTTTGGAAAAGCTAACGGCATATTGGGTTGTATTACTAGGAGCATTGCCAGCAGATCCAGGGAAGTGATTATTCCCCTCTATTCGGCACTGGTGAGGCCACATCTGGAGTACTGCATCCAGTTTTGGGCCCCCCACTACAGAAAGTATGTGAACAAATTGGAGAGAGTCCAGCGGAGGGCAACAAAAATGATTAGGGGGCTGGGGCACATGACTTATGAGGAGAGGCTGAGAGAACTGGGCTTATTTAGTCTTATTTAGAAGAGAAGAGTGAGGTGGGATTTGATAGCAGCCTTCAACTACCTGAAGGGGGTTCCAAAGAGGATGGAGGTAGGCTGTTCTCAGTGGTGGCAGATGACAGAACAAGGAGCAATGGTCTCAAGTTGCAGTGGGGGAGTTCTAGGTTGGATATTAGGAAACACTATTTCACTAGGAGAGTGGTGAAGCACTGGAATGGGTTACCTAGGGAGGTGGTCGAATCTCCATCCTTAGTGGTTTTTAAAGCCCGGCTTGACAAAGCCCTGGCTGGGATAATTTAATTGGGGTTGGTCCTGTTTTGAGCAGGGGGTTGGACTAGATGACCTCCTGAGGTCTCTTCGAACCCTGATCTTCTGTGATTCTATGATAATGCTACCCCAGGCCTTACTAGCCTTGCAGAATCCTACTGCTAAAAGAGCAGAACCAGCAATCCCTATTCAAGGGAGTGGAGATTCTTCTAAGCTTTATTCTCTTCCCCTAAATAGAGCTGGACATAGTCCAGCCTTCACTATCAATCTATTTGCTTTGGTGAGTTTTAGACAGATGTTATGGTTTAAATTAACAGCTGTGATAGACCCAGACCAGTTGGGAACAGCAGAGTAGCAGAAAGGAGATCTGGATAAGTAGTTTTCTGTTCCCTGAGTGACCAGAGCAGGCGCTGCTCCAGGCTAATAGACCACCTGATTCCAATTAACCTGCTAAGAGTCAGGTGAGGCAGTTAAGCACCTGACTCTAATTAAGGCCCCTCTGATGCTATAAAAGGGCTCACTCCAGTCAAGCCAGGGGGAGCCAGAGGAGAGGAAGTGAGTGTGAGGAGCTGGGAGCAAGAGGCACAAGGAGCTGAGAGTGAGAGGGGGTGCTGCTGGAGGACTGAGGAGCACAAGCGTTATCAGACATCAGGAGGAAGGTCCGGTGGTGAGGACAAAGAAGGTGTTGGGAGGAGGCTATGGGGAAGTAGCCCAGGGAGTTGTAGCTGTCATGCAGCTGTTACAGGAGGCACTATAGACAGCTGCAGTCCTCGGGGCCCTGGGCTGGAACCCGGAGTAGAGGGGGGGCCTGGGTTCCCCCCATACCTCCCAACTCCTGATCAAACACAGGAGGTATTGACCTGGACTATAGCTTCTACCAGAGGGGAAGGTCTCTGGACTGTTTCCTGACCCACAGTGTGGATCTGTGAAGCGAGCAAATCTGCCAATAAGTGCAGGACCCACCAAGGTAGAGGAGGAACTTTTTCACACAGCATATTCAAAAACAAGGAATTAAAAGAAATATAATTTTAACCAAAAAAAAAATTCCAGGCTGCGATGTTTGGATTTTACTGATGTCATATTAAGCGTTATTTGCTTGTATATTTCCCCACATTTAAAACTTTGTGTGAATCAGGATGAGAATAAATTATCTTGAATATACAGCAGGTGAAGTGTTGGAATTTTAACATTGGGGTTAGACAACTCTGTGCTAATTAGTCCCACTGAAATCAATGGCAAACCCACACAAGTATATGATCACCACCATTAATAATCAATTGTTTTATAACCAAAACAAGGATTTCTTTAGAATATAAAATGATTATCTTTTGCCCTTACATCTTTAATAGTAGCCTAGTCTTTGAAATCAGAACCTTCAATAGAAAAGAAACACAGAGAGAAGATAGATTTTTCTATTCGACTTCACATTTCTACTATAGTTATTAATGTAAGAACAAACACCCAACTATGAAAGATGTTCCAAAACAGATTATTCTTATTTATGAACTAGTGGTAATTATGGTAGCGAACCAGTGAGTTGGTAGTAATTCTGGATAATTTCCACACTGAAGAAGTTGAAAAAAACAGTTTCCAGGCAGCCAGTAAATTTCCACATAGTCAATCAAATTTCTCATTCTTCTTCAGCGAACACCATAAAACCAGAATCTCCAGCTTCATTTCTAGTCTTGCTGCACTGTCTCTTTGGAGTCCAGGTTTCTGTTCAACATATCTTTAAATTAATGTGAAACTGTAGCCCTACATTTTAGTATGTGATTGGAATATATTGTCAAATAATTATTTACAGCAATATAGAATATGGAATCATTTTTGCTATACATAACTGGCAATGGGTTACTTATTCAAAGATTATAAACTGTTCGCTATAGGTCAAATTTATAATTTAAAATATTGTGTATTCTCCTCTGGCCCAACATTGATGATTACTTAGTCCTGTTTGTTCAGTAGCATTTAATTTTACTATGATTCATCTCTCATTTTATACATGGAAAACAAAGCCCAACCAGTAATGTCCATTCCCTTACCCTCTCTCATCTTGGGGTGGAGATTTAATCAGACAGGAAAAGGGATACTCACTTCCTGGAATCTATTATGTCAGAGGGAAGGGGCTTCCTTCTGAGGTCTGGTTGCCCCCTAACTTCTCCCCCACCCTGTCTGGAATCCATATGGAGAAGCAAAAGAGGTCAGGGATAGGTTCCACTTCCTGTGGCCACCTATTGGCCAATTCATGGGAGGCAGGAGAGCTGATTGTCTCCTGTGGGCCTTCCTTACCATCACTTAAGGCCCCCTGAGCCTGGAACATCATCTTAAATCTTTGGTCCAGGTTCTAATCTATGATGCATGGTTTCTCAAAAATAGGGTAACTCTGCTTTGCACAAAGGAAGGCCTCAGTCTTACACATTAGCTTCAGTTGGTGTAGTATCAGATCAGTTAAGGTCATGAACATGTACCAATATCCCCAAATCTACTGAGGAATAATAATTTTTTGCACTCATGCACAAACAAGTGTGGAGCTTCCCTAGAACTAGTTCATAGCCCAATCCAAATGAGTGGTATTCATTGCTCTTGCTTTTACCTGACTGAAGGCTGGCCGCTTCTACGACTCTTAACTTCTCTCCCATGTTTGAACAAGGTTGGCCTTTCCCTTGCAGAGAATACATTTGCACGAGTATCTTCAGCTTTTAGGGGCTTCCCAACTGAAGCAGGAGTTAAAAGTTTCACCATGTTATTATGGAAGGATTGTTAGTAACTGTACGAAGGGGACCTCACACGTGTTCTTCTCAAAGCATGGGCATCTTGGGCCTGATTCTCCACTCACATAATTCAATTTAACACTGGTGAAACTGCACTGACTTCAGATGAGTTATACTGGAGTAAGTAAGAGGAGAATCCATCTGACACACCTTAAGTTCAACCTCTTATTCCTAAAACATATGCATTTAAAATAAACATGTCAGGATCTGCAGAGTTTCAGGTAAAGTGTGGGTGTGTCTACACTAATGGAGAGTGAGTTTTGGCCTCTGTAGCAAACGCTTGCATGCTTATCTGGTTCTACTCAGTGAACCATCTGACTGCAGACCAGCCCTGCCTGAGAAACCTCCAAATATGTCCAACGCATGATACTACTGTCTGAACAGTAAACTGTACTTGTATCCCTGGTGAGGTGCTTTAATGGTCATGTTATATTAAGCTAGAGCACAGAAGCTTGAGAGAGAGGTGAAGATGGAGAGTATGGAGTAAATTGGTAAGTAACGGCATCAAATTACATTTGTTTGACTTTTTGACTGTGGATTGAAAAATTGGTGTTAGATATGATCAGGTTTATGATGAGCCAAAATATGGTGAATGCTCCATTTAAACTAGGCTATTGCTGAACAGCCTGTGCATACAAGACGACATAATCTTTTGCTTCAGAGAGAGAAGAAAGTGGAGAAACTCTTAAAGAAGAAATGGTTAGTCAGACACACCTGTGCCCCTTGCACACACAGCCTCAATGTTGTGATGTTGGTGCTTCAGGATGACAGAGGGTTCCTCATAACCCCATGATAGAGGGAATAATCTCACCATTTTATCTGGGAATGAATAGAACTTGCAAAGGGAGAGTGCCCCCCTAGTATAAGCTGCTGTGTGGGGAAAAATTAATCCCCATTCTTCCACAAAGATTACCATGTTTCCAAACACAATAAAATATATATGGTATAGGAATGGTCATACTCAATTAAACTATCCAATCTACTTGCTATTCTCTAATAGTCATAATACCAAATGCATCAAAGGAAAGTGCTAGAAAACCTTTAGAGGACAATTATGAAATATCCTTCCCACAGGAAAAATGTCTTCCTGTGGGAAGGATTAGCACCAGATTTCTGATCACAGTTACTTTAGAGAGGATAAAAACTTACAAGGGATATAAATCCTTTTGCGTAAGGGCAAAAGTCAACTCCACTAACTGATGGCCCTTTATATATACATATTTTATCATATTTAAAGATAAAAGATGGTAAAATAGGAATGACATAATGTTAGGGGTCTACAATAGACCACCAAATCAGGAAGAGGAGGTGGATGAAGCATTTCTAAAAGCAAATAACAGAAATATCCAAAACACAAGACCTAGTAGTAATGGGGGACTTTAACTACCCAGACTTCTGTAGTAAAAGTAATATGGCAAAACACTACATTTCCAATAAGCTCTTGAATGTACTGGGGACAACTTTTTGTTTCTGAAAGTGGAGGAAGTAACCAGGGAGACAGCTGTTTTAGAACTGATTCTGACTAACAGGGAGAAATTGGTTCTGAATCTGAAGATAGAAGGCAATTTGAGTGAAAGTGATCATTAAATGACACATTTCATTATTCTAAGGAAACGGGGGAGTGAGAGCATTAGAATAATGACAGCAGACTTCAGAAAAACAGACTTTGACAAACTCAGAGAACTTGTGTAGGTAAGGTTCCAGGAAGAAAATCTAAGAGATAAAGGAGTTCAGAAGAGCTGGAAGTTTCTCGAGGAGACAATATTAAAGATACAACTGAAAACTATCCCAATGTGAAGAGAAGATAGGAAGAACAGAAAGAGGCCATTATGGCTCTATCAGGAGCTCTTTAATGACCTGAAAATCAAAAAGGAATCCTACAAAAAGATGAAACATGGATGAATTTCTAAAGAGGAATTCAAAAGAATAGCACAAGCACATAAGGACAAAATCAGAAAGGCTAAGGCACAAAATGAGTTACACTGACAAGGGAACATAAAAGGCAATAGGAAGATACTCTTTAAATACATTAGGAACAAGAGAAAGACGAAGGGAAAAGAGTAGGTCCTCTACTTCGTGGGGAGGGAGATCTAACAATTGATGACATCAAGAAGACTGAGTTGTTTAATACCAGTTTTGCTTCAGTCATCACTAAAAAGGTTAATGGTGACTGGACACCCCAGACAATTAATATTAACAACAAAGGAAAAGGAATGCAAGCCAAAATAGAGAACACATGGGTAAAGGGATATTTAGATACATTACGATGTATTCAAATCAGCAAGGCCTGTTGAAATTCATCCTATGATACTTAAGGAATTAGCTGAAGCAAACTTGGAACTACATCAGAACCCCGTTTATCCAATCTAATTGGGACGAGGATCAGATCGGATCATGAAAAATTTGGATAAGCTGGAGTGCCATCAGCAGTGCCATCTAACGGCCACAGGAAAGATGGACGCTTCTGGACGTGTATGCGTTGATTGTTTGGCTAATATGGAGAACCGGATAATGGAGGGTCAGATAAACAGGGTTCTCCTGTATTAGTAATTATCTTTGAGAACTCATAGGGGACGGTAAAGGGCAAACATTGTTCCTCTTTTTTAAAAATAGGTACTACGAGGACCCAGGGAATTATAGACCAGTCAACTTAGCTTCGATACCTGGAAAGATACTGGAACAAATTATTAAATAATCAATTTGTAAGCACCTAGAAGATAATAGGGTTATAAGGTATAGCCAGCATGGATTTGTCAAGAATAAATCATGCCAAACCAACCTAATTTCGTTCTTTGACATGGTAACTGGTTTAGTGGATGGGGGAAGCTGTAGATATTATATATCTTGATTTTAGAAAGGTTTTGACACAGTTCCACATGAAATTCTCATAAGCAAACCAGGGAAATATGGCCTAGATGGCGTTACTATAAGATGAGTTCACTACTGGTTGAAAGAATATTCAAAGCATAGTTAACAATGGTTCACTGTTAAACTGGGGTATGTAGTAGGGTCCCACAGCAGTCAGTCCTGGCTCTGGTGCTACTCAATACTTTCATTAATGACTTGGATAATGGAGTGAAGACTATGCTTATAACATTTGCAGATGACATCAAGCTGGGAGGGGTTGCAAGTACTTTGGAGTGCAGGATTAGAATTCAAAATGGCCTTGACAAATTGAAGAATTGGTCTGAAATCATCAAGATGAAATTCAATAAAGAGAAGTGTGAAGTATTTCACTTAGAAAGGAAAAATCAAATGCACAACTGTCTAGTGCAGAAAAGGATCTGGAGGGTTATAGTTAAGGCTGCGAGTCTGTCTTGGAGGTCACAGAAGTCACGGATTCCGTGACTTTCCGTGACCTCTGACACGTCTGCAGTGGCTGGTGCTGGCCCGGGGCTGCCTGAGCTGGGCAGCCCCTGGGCCAGCAGCAGCAGTTTGGGTGTGTTGGAGGGGGCTCAGGACTAAGGGCAGGTGTTTGGAGGGTGAGGAGCACTTACCTGGGGTGAGGGGGGGCTCCCTGCAGCTCCTAGGCAGGGGAGGGTCTCCGCACTGCACACTGCTGGTGCCTGCAGGCCCCGCCCCTGCAGCTCCCCTTGGCTACAGTTCCCGGCCAATGGGAGCTGCGTCAGCCAGCACTTGTAGCAGGAGCAGCAGAGGAGCTCCTGCCCTTTCCTCTGCCTCCGCCGCTTAGGAGGTGCAGGGACGCGGAGCCAGGTAGGAAGCCCCTGACAGCCCCGCCAACCCTCCTTCCCCAATACCAATGGACCATCACCCCCAGAGCATCTGTGCCCCCCCCCAAGTTTTAGTCAGGGTGGATATATGTTTAGTAAAAGTCATGGACAGGTCATGGGCCCGTGAATTTTTGTTTACTGCCCGTGACCTGTCCATGACTTTTACTAAAAATACCCATGACTAAAATGTAGCCTTAGTTACAGTGAATCTCAAATTGAATATGAGTCGACAATGTGATGTAGTGATGCAGTTGTAAAAAAGGCTAATCTTATTCTGTAATGTATGGACTGAAGTGCTGTACGTAAGATACAGGAGGTCATTTTCCCTGCTCTACTCGGCAGCTGTAATACTATGTCCAGTTCTGGATGCCACACTATAGGAAAAATGTGAACAAACTGGAGAGACTCCAGAAGAAAGCAACAAAAAATGATTAAAGATTTGGAAAACCTGACCTATGAGGAAAGATTAAAAAAAAACTGGGCATGTTCAGTCTTGAAAAAGAGGACCAATGGGAGACCTGATAACAGTTTTCAAATATATTAATGACTGTTATAAAGGGGACAGTGATCAATTGTTCTCCATGTCCACTGAGGGTTGGACAAGTAGTAACAGGCTTAATCTAGAACTAGGGATATTTAGGTTAGATACTAGGAAAAATTCTCACTATAAAGGTAGTTAAGCTCTGGAATGGGCTTCCAAGGGAGGTTGTGGAATTGAGGTCTTTTAAGAACAGATTGGACAAACACCTGTCAGAATTGGTCTAGGTTTACTTGGTCCTGCCTCAGTGCAGGGGACTGGACTAGATGACCTCTCAAGATCACTTCCAGCCCTACACATCTAGGTTTCATAACTGAGATCAGAATCCAAGACTACTTCTTTAAGATTTGGTATTGCTTTTGCTTTATAGTACTATTCAGCTGTTAGCCCAAACATACATAACATCCTTATTCTGTTAGTAGTTGGCAAGAGATGTTAGAGAAAGTGGGAAGGAGGGAAAAGCCAAATTAATCACTTCCAAGAAATTATTTTCTTGTATATAATCAGTGATTCCACCCCACCATGAGATCAGATTCCTTCTCAGAACTGTTGATCAGACTGTGCAGTTTTTAGAAAGCAGATAGAAATAGAAGCTTGTAAACCTTCCAAACAGTTCCAAGTATGCTATCTGCTACAAATGACAAAGTAAGGCTAGATTCTGTCACCCACACTCACATAAAACTGTACCTTGCAAAACAAGCAGTCACACTGATTTCACTCTGACTATTCATGGAGCAAGGTGCTACCCAGTGAGAGTAAGGGTATCAGAATGTGGCCCTAGGAAAATAAAAAATTACTAACATCCAAAAACAAGAGCCTCAGAGAGGCATACAATGAGCAGCTACACCTTATTCCAGAACAGATATATCTTATTAAGAAGATTCCTATTAGATGAAGACTCTTTTCAATTTAAATTATCAGCACCTGATAGAACACCTGATTTAAAGCCCACTGAAGTTAGTGGAAATACTTTGATTGGCTTCCATGATCTTTGGATCAGGCTCTTATAGCCTGTCCCAAATCATCATGGCACTCAAGTAGCATGTCAAAGGAGATAGGAAGTGTTATTGCCTCTTCTCTAACAAAGAATCTTGGTTGTTTTCAATGAAATGCCCAGCAGTGCTAGTAACCATTTGTAACAAGGGGAGAAAATACCAAGTATTAAAGGGCTCTTTAGTCTACCAATAAAAGGCATAACAAGAACCAGTAGTTGTAAGCTGAAGCCAGACAAATTCAAATTAAAAACAAAGCTCAGATTTTTAAGAGTGAGGGTGATTAACCATCAGACTAAACTACCAAGGGATATTCAAATCCTTGAAATCTTCAAATGAAGACTAGATGCCGTTCTAGAAGATGTGCGTTTTAGTCAAACACACGTTATTGGGCTCAATCCAAGAGTATCTGGATGGAATTCTGTATTCTGTGTTACACAGAAAGTCAGAATAGATGATCTAATGGTCCCTTTTGGTCCTAAAATTTATGAACCACAGGCAAGTAAAAATGGTATTTGGATAGCACAGTAAACAAATTTTGTTCCTTCTTTCAGCTACATCTCCATATTGCCCAAATTGGAAATAAAATATTACCCATATAAGTTGATCACACGCCCTCTATCCTTGGTCTTTTCCAGGATGCAAACGGTGTGTACTGAGTATAATAGATGAAGATACAACCAGTTCATTCAGACTTGCTGCTATTTTTTCATAATTGTCACCAGATGAGATCAAATTATATACAGCTTTTCCACAGATGCTGCACAGTATTCACAGCCTCTAAAGTTCCTGGTGTTTGTAGGGATGGACATTGGCTTAGTAGATGCCTGCCTTCATTGCTGTAGCTAATTCTCAAAAAATCTGGGTGCACTTGGCAAGCATCCTATATTGAGTTATGTGACCCACCCACAGATAGTTGCCAAGGCACTAAAGAACACGCCAATTCTTTCTTGTAGATGGTGAGCAGGAACAAAATGAGAATCTTTGGTAACAGCCATTTGTTGTCGACACCAGCCCTCAAACAAAACTGGAATTATAACAGTTCCCTTCAATATGCCCATCACGTACTAACAAAATCTGACTTTCATAACAGCCACCCTTCTTAAAAGCTTAGCTCCAAAGGGATTGTAGCGCTCAACAAAGCCATTCTTTGGCTTCAAGGTTGCTACCAGCAACGTGAAATAGACTAAGTCATAAAGAAAAATCAATGATTTGAGTACACACCCCCTGGGCACATGTCTGCTCTGGACCAATATACTAAGGAAAATCATTTCAGAACAAGGATCCTCGGTCAGCCCTAAATCTGGTTGACAATGTCCGTAATAATCCCCAAACTGTTAAAATAAAAAAATTAGACCACCCTTCGGGGCCTAAAAAATGAGCGTGGATGCACATTGGCACAACGAATGTTTCAAGACTGATTTATTTTTAGGACTATGCAAATTGAGTGTTAAACAAATTCCAAAGTTACCAGTGCTGTTGCTGCTGAGAACCAGTAGTTCACTCTCTATTAAATGCAATGACATGTGACATTTCTGATTTTTCATAGCCCCTGCCACTCCCCCACATTTTAAAAACTCTTTAGCTGCTTGCTCCTTTAGTCAAAACAACAATCATGGGGGGAAAATATGTAGGAATATAAGATTCCTTGTGACACTCAACTTGCCACAATTCTCATCAACTTGATACATAACCAGATCTCTATAAAAAGGTCCCTGATGTCTCTGTTCAGCATCGTTAGATTACATTAGACATGAGCAGAGGTTCCAGCAGAACAGTGGTAGAGCAGAGAAACAGTTCTATTTATTTTTTATTTAGGTGCCATGTTCCCCTCCTGAAATAATTTATATGATATATATATATAGATAAACTGTCTTTTCTTCACAGCTGTTGGTAAAATGCTGATGTGCGGCTCACAGACGAAGGCCAAACTACTGATTAAATGTCTGTAGATATTTCAAAATGATATTCATACCCAAAGCTACCTGTGCTAGAAGACAGCCAAGGACATCCAGCTCATCTGCAAGGACTTTGAGTCTTCAAGCCCTTAGATTTAGCTTAGTGCTTAAAATGTATATTACTGATTGGGTCAGGTCCACTAGTTATCCTTGTCCAAGAGTATTCAGATTTCACTAGTAGTGAGTCAAAGATCTTGGCGCGTGAAGATATTTATTGGGTCCAGAAAGAGAAAATCCTCTCAGTGAATGAAGTCTGAAATGAGAGTAGATAGCCAAGACCTATAAAAAGTCCTGTTCATTTATGTTCTCTAAAACTATTACAAAAATTAAGCCTTGGATCTGGGGAGGAAATGCTGCATTACATCAGAGAAAAAAAACACGCCCCTTTGTTTCTACATAATTTTGACTCCCTTCATGTTTTTAGGCAATAATTCTTGCTTGTCAGTGTTAATCTGTGATTGTTCCTACCTTAAAAGCCATTTGATTAAACTTCTTCCTCAGTCGCCATCAAACAATTGGATTGATTCAATGTATTCATTCAAAGAAGATGAGAGGAGACATGCTTAGAGGAGGAATAACAGATGTTCTTTCTCATAAGCATTTCAGAGCGATGCAGCAAGTCATTTCAGAAATTAAATTTAAAGGGCTCTGTGCTGTCATCTTTGGCATGCCATGCAACACCAGTTTTCATACACTTTAATGAGAGGGTGTGCAAAGTGTCTCCTGTCTAAACGCAGCGTAATGGTTTCCATGCTCATATTTGTTACAGACCCAGCTATAGAGCCTGTATTTTCATAGCTTAAGCTTTAGCTGCTTATGCTTTTAGCTATAGAAATCCCTGTTTCAATTCCCAGTGTGTCAGCCAAGATGGTAACTGTCATATAAGCACTGTCATTGTGCCTGGTCTTATGCTGGGGCACAAGCAGGAAAGACCTTGTGCCTTTTCCACCTGGTGCAGTTGAACCCTTAGTTTTTCAAAAACAAGAAGGGAAGCTCTAACTAATGTTCCAAAAATGGGCCTCACAATTTTATTACAAATTCATGCCTCAGATTTTCAATGAATACTAGCAAGGTCTCTGTACAGGAAAATACATTTTCACTGTAAATTAAGTAAAATCATGGTAATTTTAGTGGCGAAAAGTGCAACTTTTTTGCAGAAACTCAACACAATTTGGCGGCAAACAGCGGAGGCTAACAGAGGGAGTTTGCCTGGGAGTTCGCCTGCGGAGAGCCCACTGAGCCTTACATCTCGCGGGCTTCTGTGAGTTGCTGCAACAGCTGAGGAAGCTCTTAGAAGGAAGGTGATATGGAAGGTGAGTGTTCAGTTGTTGTAACCTGCACAGGCTGTGCCATGTTTGTCTTTCTTCCACAGGACAGAAGCGACTTTGTCTGTACAAAGTGCAAGCTGGTCTCCATATTGGAAGAGAAGGTTCGAGGTCTGGAGAAACAAGTATTGACCCTGCGTTTTATACAATAAAATGAAGATTTCCTGGACAGACGTCAGGATATGCTTCTACCGGCACAACGTTCTGAAGAATCGGAGCAGGTTGAGCAGAAGGGACTGAGGGACGGTGAAGAAAATTGGCAGCATGTGACCTCCAGAAGAAGAAAGAGGAGCATCCACGTACCAGCAATGGAGATACAGGTGAGCAACCGTTTTCATGTTCTCTCCACAGGTACTAATGCGGAGAGTGGAGTAGATGATACAGCTGAGGGAAGGGAGCAGAAGGAGATTCCACTGATTGGAAGGCATGAGATGCACTGTCCTAGGGATGGGGGTTCCACGACCACCGCTCCCAAGAGAAGGAGGAGGGTAGTGGTGGTCGGGGACTCCCTCCTCAGGGGGACTGAGTCATCTATCTGCCGCCCCGACCGAGAAAACTGAGAGGTCTGCTGCTTGCCAGGAGCTAGGATTCACGATGTGACGGACTGCCGAGAGTCATCAAGCCCTCGGATCGCTACCCCTTCCTGCTTCTCCACGTGGGCATCAATGATACTGCCAAGAATGACCTTGAGTGGATCACTGCAGACTACGTGGCTCTGGGAAGAAGGATAAAGGAGTTTGAGGCGCAAGTGGGATTCTCGTCCATCCTCCCTGTGCAGGGAAATGGCCTGGGTAGAGACCGTCGAATTGTGGAAGTCAATGAATGGCTACGCAGGTGGTGTCGGAGAGAAGGCTTTGGATTCTTCGACCATGGGATGGTGTTCCAAGAAGGAGGAGTGCTAGGCAGAGACGGGCTCCACCTAACAAAGAGAGGGAAGAACATCTTCACAAGCAGGCTGGCTAACCTAGTGAGGAGGGTTTTAGACTAGGTTCACCGGGGGAAGGAGACCAAAGCCCTGAGGTAAGTGGGGAAATGGGGTACCGGGAGGATGCACAGCAGGAGAGTGCAAGAAGAGAGGACTCCTGTCTCAGACTGAGAAAGCGGGACAAGCAGCGAGTTATCTTAAGTGCCTATACACAAATGCAAGAAGCCTGGGAAACAAGCAGGGAGAACTGGAAGTCCTGGCACAGTCAAGGAACTATGATGTGATTGGAATAACAGAGACTTGGTGGGATAACTCACATGACTGGACTATTGTCATGGATGGATATAAACTGTTCAGGAAGGACAGGCAGGGCAGAACAGATGGGAGAGTTGCATTGTATGTAAGAGAGGAGTATGACTGCTCAGAGCTCCGGTATGAAACTGCAGAAAAACCTGAGAGTGTCTGGATTAAGTTTAGAAGTGTGAGCAACATGGGTGATGTTGTGGTGGGAGTCTGCTATAGACCACCAGACCAGGGGGATGAGGTGGATGAGGCGTTCTTCTGGCAGAAGTTACTAGATTGCAGGCTCTGGTTCTCATGGGAGACTTTAATCACCCTGATATCTGCTGGGAGAGCAATACAGCGGTGCACAGACAATCCAGGAAGTTTTTGGAAAGTGTAGGGGACAATTTCCTGGTGCAAGTGCTGGAGGAACCAACTAGGGGCAGAGCTCTTCTAGACCTGCTGCTCACAAACTGGGAAAAATTAGTAGGGGAAGCAAAAGTGGATGGGAACCTGGGAGGCAATGACCATGAGATGGTCGAGTTCAGGATCCTGACACAGGGAAGAAAGGAGAGCAGCAGAATAGGGACCCTGGACTTCAGAAAAGCAGACTTTGACTCCCTCAGGGAACTGATGGGCAGGATCCCCTGGGAGAATAACATGAGGGGGAAAGGAGTCCAGGAGAGCTGGCTGTATTTTAAAGAATCCTTATTGAGGTTGCAGGAAAAAAAAACATCCCAATGTGTAGAAAGAACAGTAAATATGGCAGGCAACCAGCTTGGCTTAACAGTGAAATCCTTGCTGACCTTAAACGCAAAAAAGAAGCTTACAAGAAGTGGAAGATTGGACAAATGACCAGGGAGGACTATAAAAATATTGCTTAGGCATGCAGGAGTGAAATCAGGAAGGCCCAATCACACTTGGAGTTGCAGCTAGCAAGAGATGTTAAGAGTAACAAGAAGGGTTTCTTCAGATATGTTAGCAACAAGAAGAAAGTCAAGGAAAGTGTGGGCCCCTTACTGAATGAGGGAGGCAACCTAGTAACAGAGGATGTGGAAAAAGCTAATGTACTCAATGATTTTTTTGCCTCTGTCTTCACGAACAAGGTCAGCTCCCAGACTGCTGCACTGGGCAGCACAGTATGGGGAGAAGGTGGCCAGCCCTCTGTGGAGAAAGAAGAGGATCGGGACTATTTAGAAAAACTGGACGAGCACAAGTCCATGGGGCCGGATGCGCTGCATCCGAGGGTGCTAAAGCAGTTGGCGGATGTGATTGCAGAGCCATTGGCCATTATCTTTGAAAACTCATAGTGATCGGGGGAGATCCCAGATGACTGGAAAAAGGCTAATGTAGTGCCCATCTTTAAAAAAGAGAAGAAGGAGGATCTGGGGAACTACAGGCCAGTCAGCCTCACCTCAGTCCCTGGAAAAATCATGGAGCAGGTCCTCAAGGAATCAATTATGAAACATTTAGAGGAGAGGAAAGTGATCAGGAACAGTCAGCATGGATTCACCAAGGGCAAGTCATGCCTGACTAACCTAATTGCCTTCTATGACGAGATAACTGATTCTGTGGATGAGGGGAAAGCAGTGGATGTGTTATTCCTTGACTTTAGCAAAGCTTTTGATACAGTCTCCCACAGTATTCTTGCCAGCAAGTTAAAGAAGTATGGGCTGGATGAATGGACTATAAGATGGATAGAAAGCTGGCTAGATCGTCCAGCTCAACGGGTAGTGAGCAACGGCTCCATGTCTAGTTGGCAGCCGGTTTCAAGTGGAGTGCCCCAGGGGTCGGTCCTGGGGCTGATTTAGTTCAATATCTTCATTAATGATCTGGAGGATGGCGTGGACTGCACTCTCAGCAAGTTTGCAGATGACACTAAACAGGGAGGAGTGGTAGATACGCTTGAGGGTAGGGATAAGATACAGAGGGACCTAGACAAATTAGAGGATTGGGCCAAAAGAAACCTGATGAGGTTCAACAAGGACAAGTGCAGAGTCCTGCACTTAGGACAGAAAAATCCCATACACTGTTACAGACTAGAGACCGAATGGCTAGGAAGCAGTTCTGCAGAAAAGGACCTAGGGGTTACAGTGGACGAGAAGCTGGATATGAGTCAACAGTGTGCCCTTGTTGCCAAGAAGGCTAACGGCATATTGGTAGGAGCATTGCCAGCAGATCGAGGCAAGTGATCATTCCCCTCTATTTGACATTGGTGAGGCCTCATCTAGAGTACTGTGTCCAGTTTTGGGCCCCACACTACAAGAAGGATGTGGAAAAAATGGAAAGAGTCCAGTGGAGGGCAACAAAAATTATTAGGGGGCTGGAACACATGACTTATGAGGAGAGGCTGCGGGAACTGGGATTGTTTAGTCTGCAGAAGAGAAGAATGAGGGGGGATTTGATAGCTGCTTTCAACTAGCTGAAAGGGGGTTCCAAAGAGGATGGATCTAGACTGTTCTCAGTGGTACCTGATGACAGAACAAGGAGTAATGGTCTCAAGTTGCAGTTGGGGAGGTTTAGGTTGGATATTAGGAAAAACGTTTTCACTAGGAGGGTGGTGAAGAACTGGAATGGGTTATCTACGGAGGTGGTAGAATCTCCTTCCTTAGAGGTTTTTAAGGTCAGGCTTGACAAAGCCCTGGCTGGGATGATTTAGTTGGGAATTGGTCCTGCTTTGAGCAGGGGGCTGGACTAGATGACCTCCTGAGGTCCCTTCCAACCCTGATATTCTATGATTCTATGATTCTATAACTGAAGGCAATTTCTTCTGCAGGCCAGTGACACCCCTCACATATGTAGTTGATCATGACTAAAGATAAGAACATTCAAAAGTGAACTAGAATTCTTTAGCTGACTATATTGTTGTTCATTTACAGTCAGTTTCCCTCCACAATTGTTTTTCAGACTTTTAATGATTTACAACAACATTATCTAATATACATAGAATTTAACACAGGCAAAATTCTTTAGAAATTCTCCAACCTCAGAAACGCAATGAGATTCTGAAGAAATTATTGTACACATGTATAAAAGTTTAGCGAATGGTTCAAAGAGACCCTAGAAAGGAAATCAATCCATAAAGTTCTATGGGCTATGGATGAGATCTATAATTCTATATTATATAAGTTCTATATGCTATTATTATTATTGGGCCTAGAAGCCTCCAACCAAGATGTGGGGCTCATTGTGCCTTGTGCTCTACAAATACTTATGGAGAGACAGTCCCTGCTGTGAAGAATTAACCATCTAAGGCTGGGATTTTCTAAGGAACATCCAACCATTTGGACTTAGGCCTCCAAATACCAATGAAATTCACATCCAATTCCCTTAGGCACCTTTGAAAATCCCACCCTACCAAGGCAAGGAAACACAAAGGATGGGAAGTGAGGACAGACGCACAGAGACTTAGCGCACAGAAACACAGCTGGGAATAGATCCCAGATCTCCAGAGTCCCAGTCCACTGCTCTAACCATTGGATCACATTGCTGAAGTTCAAAAAGGATAGCTAAACACTTATAAAATTATTATACTTTTCCACTAAGTTCTGAAGGACTTTTCCTGAAGAATCAATATTATTAGACCTGGAAAATTGTATTTGTATTATCTAGCAGTTTAAATATCAGTAAACCACAATTTTTATCGCATACTGCATGATCATTCTAAATCTGATATTGTAATTAAATACAGCTATGTGTGAGACACATTTTGAAAGATATTTCTTAGGACTAACTTTTGAATGGGCCCAATTCAACTTTCAGATTGGGGACAAAAGCAATACCATTTATATATATGATTTGCAGGAACAATGAGATAGTTATGCCATCTAAATACTATGGTCATGCCCCCAATTAAATGCAACTGAAAAATTAGAGGCTGTTTAAAAAAAAACAAAATACAAAAAGCTTATCACCTTAATGTATTAACATCTTAAAGAAGTTTACTATAGGCTGAAATACATGTAGGCACGATTCTACCAATATTAAACTGAGTTGGACCTTACTCCATGATTAATCCTACAGCCCATAACAGGACTACATGCAGATTAGGGGTCAGTAAGGTCCTATTCAACATAGGTAAAGCCACCTGAATATGGTCGTTAACATACAAAAAAAAATACATACACAACAACAACATTGTGATTTCAGCTTCATGCTTTTAAATATTAAACTTTCTTAGTCAGATACTTTATGATATGAAAGAAACTCTCAGTGAAATTAGAGCTTTGTAACAATGTACACGGTACACTTTAGTCTCTATGTCCTAAATCAAAAACACTATTTCTACATCTTACAAACCAAAGTAGTTCCCATGAAACAGAAAGCGTTAAAACAAAAGGTACATTAACAGCTTAAACTGTATCACTGATTAAATTCATTTCTTTCACAATAAAAACTATCAGGAAACTAAGCCAGTACACTTTGTCACAACCCCACAGCTACAAATATTGTCCTCTTAACATTGCTACAAAGCTAAGCATTTGTTGCCCTGAAAAGCTTGATTTGATGAACAGCCAGTAAAAGTTCAAAGAACTTTCTTTTTGCAGCTGAACAGGGCTGGCTATACTGAGCTATGTGTTTATTCCAGACTCCCTTCACTTTTGCCAATTAGCACCTGCCAGCCACACAGAGACAGATGGTGATTGCCAATGAAGGCTTTGTGTCAAGAATTTTCCCTAAGCACTCAAGGGGGAAAAAAAATTGTATAAAACCCACTTTGTGTTTTATAGAAAATGACTCAACAAGAAACTTTATGATGTTATGTTATAACAGCTATTTCAGAATTAAGAATCCTGTTTAAACAGAATAAGAGTCTCATTCTCTTCTTTTTAAATACTGTATATTATAGGAGCCTAAATGGAATCACCGCAGGTACCTTGGAAAATGAAGCGATCTACCTCAGTGCTTCTGAACACGTTACCAAAACAAAAATGAAAAAACAAACAAACAAAAATGAGAAAGTTGTCAACCTTGCAAAACAAACAAACAAAAAAACCCACTTCCCAAATCCATACAGGTGGAGTAAAATCCTGGTCAAGTCACTAGAGAGTAATGGGCGGGAATTCACCCCGTGTTTCCTTCAAGGAAAGGTGCTATATGAATCAGAAGCATTTTATAATAAAAAAGTTAATTATAATGTATTATTATAGGAGCCAGCATACTCATAGGGGTTCTATCCTTCAGATGAGATATACAGCTGTGGTCCTGACCTAATGGCATTTCTTACAAGAACCTTATTCCCTGTATCCTGATTAAATTCCAATAGGCTTATTCCTTTCTGCTCCCCCTTCATTTCTCACGTAGTATCCATTGATTCAAATATTCCTCACTTTCTGTCCTGATTCCTTGCATAATTTTGATTTACACTCTTAAATCTGCCATTCTCCATCCCTAGAGGTGGCTATATTTCAGTGATCTCCTTAAAGCGCATAATAGGCTGCTGCGTGGCCGAGTAGCTTGGCGGGAACGTATCTCTCTACCTTTGTCTTACCTGTGACACACAGCTAGTTTGCCAGGTAATATTTAGTGAGAATTAAAGTCTGCTGAGTGCTATAGGATCATTAGATAAGAGGTGCTGTGCCTGTCAGGGGGAGGGATAGCTCAGTGGTTTGAGCATTGGCCTGCTAAACCCAGGGTTGTGAGTTCAATCCTTGAGGGGGCCACTTGGGAATCTGGGGCAAAATCAGTACTTGGTCCTGCTAGTGAAGGCAGGGGGCTGGACTTGATGACCTTTCAAGGTCCCTTCCAGTTCTAGGAGATAGGATAGGATAACACCTCTCCCATAGCACTTACCATTTTTACTCCTGAATAGCAGGTCTCTCAAACAGTGTTCTCTCTAATTTTTACCACACCTGTACAGAATGAATTTTGTTATGTGCACCAATATGGAGGTGATGTGTGACACATCACTCCCATACTGGTGTACATAAGAAAATTAATGTTGTGGGACTGAGGGGTTTGGAGTGTGAGAGGGGGCTCAGGACTGGGGCAGAGGGTTGGGGTGCAGGGGTTGAGCGCTCCAGCTGGGGGTGCGGGCTCTGGGGGGCAGCCGGGGATGAAAGGCTCTGTGCTGGAGTGGGGGAGGGGGGGAGGGCTCCAGCTGGGGTGTGGGCTCTGGGGTAGGACCAGGGATGAGGGGTTTCGGGTGCAGGCTGCCCTGGGTCTATGGCAGGGAGAGAGAGAACTCCCCCAAGCTCTCTCTCCCCACAGCAGCATGTGGGCTGGGGGAGAGGAGGGGCACTTCTTCCCCATCCACAGCAGGTCCAGGCCTTGCTGGGGCTAGGGGAGGGCTGCCTCTCTCTCAGCCGCGGCAGGTCCAGGGCTGGGGGAGAGGCATCATAAGCTGCTACGCAGCAGCACAGCTTAGAGGGAACTTAGCTTTCTACCTTTGTCTTACCTGTGACACACAGTTAGTTTGCCAGGTAATATTTAATGAGAATTAAAAGCTTGATTGAGGGTGCACAATCACCATCTAGATAAGGTGGCAGAGATATATAGGACAGGAAACAGGTCAGTGTCAGTGTGTCTGGGGGATGTATCAGGTTGAATGGGTGTGTATGGTTTTAGTCTCTTTCTTCTTTTGCTGGTTAGAAAACTCCTTTTCTTTGAAGTGACCAGAATCACATGTGGGTTAAGCTGATAAGGAAGTATATTAGGAAAAAGGGCTACACCAGGGATCGGCAACCTTTGGCAAGCAGCTCGCCAGGGAAATCCGCTTGCGGGCCGGGACAGTTTGTTTACCTGCAGCGTCCGCAGGTTCGGCCAATCATAGCTCCCACTGGCTGCGGTTCACCGTTCCAGGCCAATGGGGGCTGTGGGAAGTGGCGGCCAACACATCCCTCGGCCCACGCCGTGCTGCTTCCCGCAGCCCCTATTGGCCTGGAACAGTGAACCGTGTGCAGTGGGAGCTGTGATCGGCTGAACCTGCGGACGCAGCAGGTAAACAAACCATCCCGGCCCACCAGCGGATTTCCCTGACGGGCCGCGTGCTAAAGGTTGCCGATCCCTGGGCTACACTGTTAGGGTCATTGAAGTATTTTGGGGTTAGATAGAGGTATGGCTCAGGCCATACTCTGGTATTTTATACTCAACTGAAATGCAACTGACAGAAAACTCCTTATACTGGTTTGTGATTTTGTTTGTTTGTTTTTTTCCTTTTGTTGTCTTTACTCTTTGCTTTTTACTCATCCTACCCACTTATTTTTTTAGAAAGTTGACATGGTTCTTCACTGAAAAATTCCAACCTTGAAAATTTGATCTCTTATATGTGTATCTAAGAGGGGAAGTGGATTCATAGACTTCAAGCCCAAAAGGGTCCATTAGATCACCAAATATGACCTCCTGTAAAACTCAGGCCAAACAATTCCACCCCTGTATTGAGCCCAATAACTTATGTGTAAAATATTGAGTAAGACAATTCACTAAGGTATATTTTATGATTATTTTAAAACTTCATAGACCTCATTTTACTTTTTCACCGGTAGTTTTGGTTTCTTAAAGGAAAACTAATAATTATAACACAAAGAATATCTGAGTGACTATTTCTAAGACTAGGAATATTTCTAGAATAGTGACAGCATACAACCATAAGACTTAGTTTAATTTAGAAGTCTTCCCATTACTGAAGCATCTGTTACTTTAAATTTCAGTGGTTAGAAACATGAGTCTTAAAGTCGTCTAGTTCATGAGTTGTAGAGTCATTAAACTAAATCATTTCATCTCGCTTACAGGCATCTACTTGTACTCACATGAATTATTAAGTCTAAATTCAAGGTTGATTTGTTAGTTGTGAACACTGCATACTTTCTGCCAGACTCCATGCTCAAAGTCCCACACAATTATGGAAAATGAAAGGGTAATATTGTATTGCCAAGTCACACATATTTACATCACATACAGTAACCTTCATCTCAGCTTGACTCAATTCTGACTTCTCAGACAGCGGGTTTACAGGCTGATGGAATGCAGAAACTGAGACGCATACTCAGGAAACATAAGCACAACAAAGATCAGGAAAAAGAACTGTGTTCATCTTGTAAAATACAAAACAATACACACAAATTGGTACATTGCATTACAATGCAAACCGGCCTCCTGGGGAAGAGCAAGGTAGAATGTTCTCACTGAGTCCCTCAGCGTGACTCACTGCCTCTCTAAACAAATCCCAGCCAGGGACATGAAGGAAGTGTGGGCCTCCCCACACATGACCTCTATGAGGCAGATAGACTTTTCTGTTTCCAGACTTGCAGACTGATACCTGCAATCATTGAGAGCATAGACTGAACTTTCAGAGCATAAGGGAAAAGGGACATATAGCTCTATGTCACTAGTTTCCTAATGGCACTCCACCCTACATTTAGAAATGATCTCACCAAGTGACCTTGTATGTATTTTGAACAACATGGGAGACAGAAAAGATGCCAGAGGGATTCAATATCAACCCTGTCAGTGGTGACACACAATGAACCATCACCACTAACAGACTGCTGTCTTCTGAGTATGACTTGAATCAGGGCAGGTCAGTTCCAGACACACTTACAGCAACCCTTAGTAAGCAAAGAACAACTCACTATCATCTCAGAAGCTGATGAGAGGCCCATTGTATTCATTAGAAGATAATAAGGTGATAAGTAACAGTCAGCATGGATTTGTCAAAAACAAATTTTGTCAAACCAACCTGATCGCTTTCTTTAACAGGGTAACAAGCCTTGTGGATGGGGGGAAACGGTAGACATGGTATATCTTGATTTTAGTAAAGCCTTTGATACTGTCTCACATGACTTGCTCATAAACAAACTAGGGAAATGCAACCTAGATGGAGCTACTATAAGGTGGGTGCAAAACTGGTTGGAAAACCATTCCCAGAGAGTAGTTATCAGTGGCTCACAGTCATGCTGGAAGGGCATAACGAGTGGGATCCCGCAGGTATCAGTTCTGGGTCCGGTTCTGCTCAATATCTTCATCAATGATTTAGATAATTGCATACAGAGTACACTCAAAGTTTGCGGATGATACCAAGCTGGGAGGGGTTGCAAGTGCTTTGGAGATTAGGATTAAAATTCAAAATGAGCTGGGCAAACTAGAGTAATGGTCTGAAGTAAATAGGATGAAATTAAATAAGGACAAATGCAAAGTACTCCATTTAGGAAGGAACAATCAGTTGCACACATACAAAATGGGAAATGACTGCCTATGAAGGAATACTGCAGAAAATGATCTGGGAGTCATAGTGGATCACAAGCTAAATATAAGTCAACAGTGTAACACTGTTGCAAAAAAAGCAAACATCATTCTGGGATGTATAAGCAAGACACGAGAAGTAATTCTTCTGCTCTACTCCATACTGATTAGGCCTCAACTAGAGTATTGTATCCAGTTCTGGGCGCCACATTTCAGGAAAGATGTGGACAAATTGGAGAAAGTACAGGGAAGGACGACAAAAATGATTAAAGGTCTAGAAAATATGACCTATGAGGGAAGATTGAAAAAATTGGGTTTGTTTAGTCTGGAAAAGAGAAGACTGAAAGGAGACATGATAACAGTTTACCAGAATGTAAAAGGTTGTAACAAGGAGGAGGAAGAAAAATTGTTTTTCTTAACCTGAGGATAGGACAAAAAGCAATGGGCTTAAATTGCAGCAAGGGAGGTTAGGTTGGACATCAAGAAAAACTTCCTAACTGTCAGGGGGTTAAGAACTGGAATAAATTGCCTAGGGAGGCTGTGGAATCTCCATTATTGGAGATTTTTAAGAACAGGTTAGACAAACACCTGTCAGGAATAGCTTTGGGGACCATACTGTATTGAAGTTATGAATGTTTTCTATATGACTGCATTCTACCCTACAGGGGAAGGTCTAAATAATACTTAGTCCTGCCACAAGTGCAGGAGACTGGACAAGATGACCTCTCAAGGTCCCTTCCAGTTCTATGATTTCTATGATTTTTTTGCCAGAGACTGAGAAAATGACCAAAGCACCATGTGATTCCAAACTAAAATCTACAGGGTTTATTCATGTGACCCTTAAAAGCATGATCCACATTTAGAGGAAGGCTGGAATCTTTCAGGATGTTACTGGTGTCCAAATATAAGTGTAACTGAAAAGCCACCATTTTCCTAACTATAATCTCGAAGAAGTAGTTGTTTCAGCCTTGCAAGATCACCAACATTAAGAGAAGATTTTCTGAGGACGGTAGGGATTTCTGCATGTTTAAGAGTGGTCATTATCTTCCCTTTGTTAAGAGAGCAACTAGTAATGCCTCATTATGTCATCACAGCATCACTGTTAACTTAAAGCACACAAGATGGACAAGGACCAGAACAGCAGGTAGCCAGGTACAAAGAACTCTGAAGGCCACAGAAATCCTTACCAGAAGCCAAGTTGAATCCAATCAAGGAGCCAGACCCATCTGAAATCACACAGTCAAAAGGTCCAGGGAAACCAGCCAAGAGATGGTTTGCCTTCTCCACAAACAATATAAACGTCTGACATTGATCAAAATAGCCACTAATGTGGAAAAGGAGTCTGGATTAACCAGACTATGCCCTATCCAAAAGAGTGCAACTGAACAGATCCTCATGGTGTCAATGGACATTGACAAGTTGCATCTCTTGTCCTCAGTCACAGCTCTTCTGTATGCCAGCATAGAAACGTTGTACAAACACCAAGACTACCTGGCATCAAGATTTCTCTGATCCAGAGGTGGATGTTTCCTCCTAATTCAATGGGTGCACTATACTAAACTCTTGTGTAATTACAGTAAATCAGATAGTATCTTTGTGACAGACATTGCAATGCCATACAATATCTTTGGGGACCATACTGTACTGCAGTTATGAATGTTTTCTATCTGACTGCATTCTACTCTACGGGGAAGGTTACATAGCTCCTACAGGAACTAAAATACAGTAGGGGTGATTAAGGTGAAGTACTTAGGTTGTAAACGCTTCCAGAGAAGTACCACTCCCTGGGGAATCTAGCTGCTCATACAAGTTCAACATCTGTTTCTTCCATGGTTCCTAAATCCTACTCCTGTCTCCCTTTTTGCTATTCTTTCCCCCAAAAGAATGATACACTTTTCTTTGTGGGTTTTCCTTCTACAATATTTGATTTTCCTGTTATTAATAATTTATTGATAATTCCTAAATGTCAGATCCCATCCACACAGCCACCATATTGACCCCGTTTCAGGATAACTGCACCTGTTCCCCTCTCTCTGGGCTCTCGAGGGCACCCACTTAAGTTTTCCAGCTCCCAGCTGTCACCTCTCTAGGGTTGTATATAGTAAGGAATAGAGCACCAATTAGAATAGATTGTTAAGAATACTGTGCAAAGGTCTAAAGGACCACTGTTGCAGTATTACAGTGCAATAATACAAATTCACACTAAATATTACTAAATTGCTGAAAATACAGCAAAGAACTAGAATTGGTATAAAGGGGGAATCAATAACAGAAAGACAGAAAAAGCAACTTTATGTTTTCTAAGATTATAAACCCCTTCTTAGCTTGTAAAGTCTTTGGGGGCAGGAACTACCTATGTCTATGTAGAAACCAAATGTAGCACAACCCCTCTGGGTGTTAGCATAAATATAAATAGTAACAAGAAGAAGAGAAGGGAATTTAAAAGGGAACGGAGGTTACATAAAACTCTGAGGGGTATAGAAGACATGAAGAGAAATTAACAAGGTCAAAAAAGAAAATTCCAGGCTCTGTGGCAATCAGGAGAACAGGAGGGGATAATTAACATGTAGAATGGATCAATTGAGATGGCACCAGAAACCACAGCTGTGATCATTCAAAAGTGTTAGAGAAGCACTCTGAAGCAGAAAAAAAAAAAACATTTCAGGCTATAAGTACTACAGGGAAAGATTCCATGGAGCCACACGGCCTCTTTCTGTCCTGAAGCATTACTGTAAATCTGCTAGTATAATGGTGGGGAGGGGAGAACAAAGTTGGTGATGCTAGCACCACGAACTTTTAATCCTAGAGAAAATACACAAAATGGAAGAACAGTTACACTCATGGGGACATACGATTCATATTTTTAATTAGTTAACTGAGTGTCCTGGGGAACTGAGCACAGGTCTGGAAGCCAGGAAATCCTCAGTGCTAATCCTGGCTTCGCCATGGATTTATTTGCTGTGTGGCCTTGGGAAAAATCACAACTTCTCTGACTCAGTTTTCTCCTTCTGTAAAATGCAGGAAATAATATTACCCACCTTGAAGCGTTGCTATGGGGATAAGTTAGGTAACGCTTTGTGTTTTGAAAATGTGAGGTGCTCTATAAGTACTAGATATTATTATTGGACCAAATGCATAGGCAAAACTTCCATAGAATTCTGTATTGAAGTCTTGCACTGAATTGACTTAATTGAGCATGATCAAGGTTTATCATTATCATTTGCTCAGTTACTCCTACTGAGTCTCATATTGCTAACTTTTAGTATTAGTTACCATATTGGTAGTATGGTAGCATCTAGAGGCAATTTTACTGGTACTGTAGTATGGTAGTGCCAAGAGACACCATACTGGGATTGGGACTTCTTTGTGCTTCCCTAGCCTCTGTTAGCCAGAAGCTGGGAATGGGTTACAGGGGATGAATCATTTGATGACTACCTGTTCTGTTCATTCCCTCTGGGGCACCACTGTCGGAAGACAGGATACTGGGCTAGATGGACCTTTGGTCTGACCCAGTATGGCCATTTTTATGTGCTAGTTACTTTAAAAAAAGATATAATAAAAGGCAGTCTCTGACACTAAGATTTTACCATCTAGAGAAACAAACCAAGTATGTAATACTAATATCTCCTCTTTACAGATGGGAATCTGAGGCATAGAAAGATTAAGTGGCTTGCTCATGGTCAAACAGGAAGTTTGTTGTAGAACTGAAAGCAGGTCTTTTGACTCTCAGTCCAATTCTTAACCATAAGATCGATCTTTCCATCTACTAGGAAAATGAATAGGAAATGGAATAAGAAACTGGTATGAACATTATTCTCGTATTAATAAAGAGGAATGAAAAGTCAGTTGGGAAATAATCCTGAAATAAATGCAATCCCCATGTATAAGGGTGATAAGAAATGAACTGGAGACCAACAAGTTTCTTTTATCATTTATGTTTTGTATTACCATAAGCCCAGAACCTTAATATATTCAGGCTCCTAGTGACAACTGAAATCAAAGGGAGTTAGGTGCCTAAATACCTTTGAGGATCAGAGCTGTAGTTCCTAAGAACCCTAGTCATGGATCATGACCCCATTGTGCTAGGCACTGTACAAATAGTGAACAAAAAAACAGTCCCAGGCCAAAAAGCTTACAACCTAAGAGATAACAGATGGGGAAGTACAAGGAACCAATGAGACAATATTGGTCAGCATGATAGGCAATAGTTTGAAAATTACATAGCTAAAATCAAAACATTAAAAGATTGAGCTAGTATGTGATCAAAAAAGAGAAGGTAGAACTATCAGGAGATGATTCTCCTGGTACTGCAGGAAAACAGGACCTAATCTAACTTTCATTTAAACAGTGGAGAGACACATCATTGATTTTAATGGAAGCTGGACTGGGTTCATATTAAACAAATGGAGCACAAGTACACACCTAGTTTACAGCTACATTAGAAATGCCTTTAATAACATTGTAGCCTATGATTCATACTCAAAATATTTATTTGTACAATTATATATAGAAATATGCACTGCAAATATTAAATGTGTGGAGTTTCCTTTACAGAATACATCTTTGGGCTCAGCTTGGGGGAAAATGATGTATGGAATGTCATTTTAATCAACAAATGAGTAAGTTTAAGGTTTGTTACAAAGAGATGTATTCCCCCTAATTTGAATTTTTTGGCATTTATGAGTTTCAGTGTTCCACATTAGTCTGTTCTGTATTTGTACAGTATCTAGCACAATTGGATGCTGGTCACGACTGGGTCCTCTGGGCACTGCTGTGCTACAAATAATAATTTATAGTAGGCTATATGCCTTATTCACCTGGGACATATTGTTTTGAGAGGCTGTAGGGCCTAGTGGATAGAACACTGAACTCAGGGGATCTGGGTTCTATTCCCAACTCTACTACTGGCCTGATGGGTGACCTTGGGCAGGTCACTTCACTATGCCTCAGTTTCCCCATCTGTAAAATGGAGATAATACTGAACTCCTTTGTACAGCATTTTGACATCCACGGATGAAAAGTCCTATATTAGAGCTAGGTGTTTATTATTATTATTATTATTATTACATCCAAATCTCTAGATATTTAGAGAGCTGATCTAATTATTGACTTCCAATCATTTTAACTGCACAAGCATTGAATTGACCATTAATGTCAAAAGCCAGCCAGGTTTTAGAAGAGTTTAAATTCTGGTACTTTTGCTACATAAATACTCTATAACCCATCAAATAACAGACTTTGTGTGCAGAACAGTAATTGTGTGTCTAAAGTATTTTCCTCAATAACACACTTAAAGAAGATAGTCTGAAAGGTGGACAAACACAGTTTTCATATTATCAGTGACTACATAAAGAAAGTGGACTAATATATTTTCAGGGGAAATATTCAGTGCAAAAATCACCCCAATCATTCATTTAAAAGAAAAAATTTGTAACTGTTCATTTGGAATTATATACTATATGAGAAAAAAATTGCAGATGTGCAAGCCTATGTGTGATGCGGATTCAGTAGGTGGAACTCTTCCTTCTAGTATTATTATTATATTTTCCATATAGAACCAATAGTGTGCTTCAACCCTGTAATTAGAGTGTCCACACATTCCTGAAAAGGGAGATGAGCTTTGGCAGACATGAGGTGGAAAGGAATTATACTGTCATGGTAGGAACAAGATATTGTTCTACAAGTGGTAGGTTTCTCAGGGATTCTCTCATCCCAATCCATAATAGTAGGCTTGAATTCACCCCATTGCCTCTCCCCCATTTTGTGTATCTATTTAAGAGCCAAATTCTATGAAATCATTGGGAGTCTACATTTGTAAAGCACTTTGATCCTCGGAGATGGAAGATGCTACTTAAAAATGTAAGATGTTATTATACCTTTCATATGTTTTAAGATTGTGACCTGCTTAATAGTTTTTCCTTTGTAACTGCTCCAGCAAATATACTTTTTATAGCAGGGCACTGTAGAAAAATTGCAATAAAATAAGACTCAATTGATAGAACTGGAAGGATTTTGCTGAATAAGGACAGCTAATAGGTGCCTGAGAGTCTTGGAAGTCACTCATAAAGAGGATTTGGGGAACTCGGTTCCATCTGATGCTCTCATGCAAAGTAAATGTAACCTGCTATACAATTAACAGTGACTTGTTCCAAGCAACTCCTTTTAAAACAAACGAATTAGTAACAAGGCATCGGATAATGATATCTTGTCAACAGCACATTCTATTTTTACATATTGAATGTGCACAGTTCAATCTTTGGCTTTGTAATTAAAAGGAAGGGGTGATGTTTTAGAATTGGTTTGCCTGGAGTTTAGCTTTTGTGGAATCAGAAGGAGTTATATCCAGTCTCTGTAACTGAAAAGTTCTTTACCTTCTCTCACCAGCCTATAACCTCAGTCCTGGCGTTTGCGCTATGCGGGCCAGACTGTGCACTCACATAAAACCCCACTGAAGTAAATAAGGCTCCATACAAAGTCATGCCAAGACTGGGGCCTGTATTTGTTAGGGTTCTCGCATACAAGTAACTCAAAGTACCTGTGACCGAATGTTATACCAGATGACTGGTTTCTCCTCTTCTGGAGCACCTGGCATAGGCAGGAGTATATTCCAAGGCCTACATAATGCACCACTCTCCCCAAAATTAGGGATGGAAACTCCGCCCTGTTGTAGCTGCTACTGCAATAATGGGTGCAAATGCTGGACAGCAGCTACCTAATGGAGATCTAGCTAGTTCATTCCCAGCCTCTGGGAGGGCTACAAATGTTAACAAGCAGAGATGGGGATTTTTTTTTCTCCTGCCGCATTCTTTCCTCCCAACTCAGTTTTTGTCCACTATGCTCACGCTCCTACATGTAGGCCAGCATATGGGTTTGAGGAAAAGCACTAAGATTATTCTGTGAGATAAACCCAAACATAACTGATTATTTTTACATAAAATATGAGTATGTCTCCTTATATCTCTCTGCCACATTTTCTGCTTCAGAAGGAGAGCCCAGCTGAATATTGCTTTTAACTCTAATGGTAGCTTACATTCATTTGTATCAATTTATATTTCCAAGGCATCTCTGCAAGGAAACAAGGTAAAAAACATACCTGCTATGTTGAGTTTCTTTTAACTGAAAGGTGCGATTCTCCCTTGCAAGCCCTAAAAGCGAGTCCCGCTATCCAGAGGCTCAGAAAGCATCCTTCCAACTCAACAGCGGCGCAGTGTGATCAGTGATGAGTCACTCAGCACAGATCAGGTATCTAATGAGCTCCACTGTAGGAGCATACGGGGGTTGGAGTCACTCTTTCACAGGCTGAGGGATCTAGAAGAAAAACAGGTAAGCCCTAGGAAAAGCTAACCCTGGGGAGAAAGCACAGGCTGAGTTATACAGACTGAGACTGTTATCTGAGTTACCCATAGAGCAAGGAGATACATTTGGATTTTACAAACCTGGTTCTTCACTGCCTTGCATCTTGTCCATTAATTTCTATCAGTGCAGAGTGGGAGTAAAATGCTACCAAGGCTGGGTCTACACTACCCGCCTGAATCGGCGGGTAGAAATCGACCTCTCGGGGATCGATTTATCGCGTCCCACAATCGATCCCCAAATCGATGCTCTTACTCCACCAGCGGAGGTGGGAGTAAGCGCCGTCGACAGGAAGCCGCGGAGGTCGATTTTGCCACCGTCCTCACAGTGGGGTAAGTCGGCTGTGATACGTCGAATTCAGCTACGCTATTCACGTAGCTGAATTTGCTTATCTTAAATCGACTCCCCCCTGTAGTGTACATGTAGCCCAAATCTGAGAGAATAGTAGCATTTTACAGCCAGTTTGCACTAGTACAAGTTACTATGCATGGTGCAAGGCAGTGAAGAATTAGACTTTAAGTACGGCTCAGTCCTACTCACAATGAAGTCAATTGCAAAACTCCCATTAACTTTAATGGAGAAGGATCAGACCCACAGGGCATGTATGCTCAGCTCAGAGCAGGGTAGAATTCCACCTGCTTATGTACACTCTTCCATGCAAATCCATATATTCTACCATGTAAATCCAATGGATTTGCTCCAGATTTACACCATAGTAAGTGAGAGCAGAAGTTGGTCCCTTGTATTTATAGTTTGACTGTCATAATATTACTGGGTGCATAGCTCAGCACCTTAAGAACCTCCAGCTTTTGTTTGGCTTTTGCATAATCCTGAGCTGAAAGCTTAATTATCACAATTGGAAATTGGGACTATTCCTAAAATAGAGAATGAGTCACTGGGTCATGCAGATGTAACTGAAGGCATTTCAGTCTCTTCTTTTGCACAGTGAAATACATTGTATATTTTGCTGAGAGCAAAACATACAAACTGCAATCAAGACCCATATACTCTGTTACAGTGGGAAGACCATATATGTGTACTGAAAACAAATGTGAACTGATTTTAGAGGGCTTTGCCACTGAATATAAAGTTTGCCCACTTGTGTAATTCTCAGAATATAATCCATGTCTCATAAATACTGTATTTGCAGGATCTTATGTGTTTATGTATGGGTGCAAGATGAGAAAACACAATGGGCCTGATTCTCCTTTCTCTTACACCAGCTCCACTCAACTGGAGTTATACCAGATTTACACCAGTGTTATACAGCCCCTGCTTTGGTGTTGGCCATGGAATCAGCTACCACCAGTGTCCCTGCCCCAAAGAGCTTACAATCTAAGTATAAGACAAGACACAACCGGTGGATGCTGATGCACAGATGGAAGGAGCACAGGGAAACAATGAGACTATATTCGTCAGCATGATCAGCAGTAGTATCAGCACACCAGCAGCCTAACCATTATCAAGTTTTTTGTAAGCACCCTGGCAAAAGAGTATTTCTAAGGAGGGTTTTGAAAGAGGAAAATGAGATAGTTTTATGGGTATTTATGGGGAATGCCTCCCAAGCGTGAGAGGCTGGCTGGGAAAAAGAAGTAAGGTGATGTTTGGAAATTTAACAATTGGGAGATGAAGGCTGGTGTCATGGACTGATCAGAGGCAGGAGTCGACATTTTGATAGTCTATGAGATTTGATAGATAGGGTAAAGAGCCTTGAAAGTGAAGAGTGATATTCTTATTCATACTGGTTCAAATTCTGCTTTTGGACACACTGATATAAGCCAGTCAGAAGGGGACATGACGCTATCATAAGATAGAAGGCAGGGTGCGCAGGTAGCATGATGCACCTTTTGAAACCCCCAGTATGTACTGCTTCTGAGTGGGCTCTTTCTACAACCCCCTGAGGCACTGTGCTGCTACAGCTTCATGCATCCCTAGTGCCATATCCAATGGAAAATGGTCCAGAGATTTTACCAGTATGAAACATAATGTTTTTTATTTTATTTTATTGTTACACAAGCAGGACCTGCCTGCAGTGTTTTTAGTGAGTGGCACTGAGACATTTGTCAGGAAAGAACGATAGCCACCGGAGTTATAAATGTGCTTTCATCAAAATTAGGCTTGCTATATTCTGATAATAAAAAAACTCACAAACATGCTTCTTACAGAAACTAACGACTATCAACAGTCACCGACCTGCCCTTTTAGAATCCACATAACTGGATTACAACATGTTTTAAGGGGGAGGAGATTTATAAATGATTATGCTGGTGTCATGACCCGACTCTAGTGATGGACTTTGAAACATCCCAGTTTCTGCTGCTCCTCTGCCTCGCTCCCTTCTGATGGGTGATTTAGAAAGCCTAGCTCCCCACAAATCAAAAAACACAGGACAGGTGGGAGTAGCAATTTAAAAACCACAGCAACCATATTAAAGGAGAGCAGCTGCTTTAATGAAAGATGCTGATCGATTGCTGACATTTTTTCTTCCTGTCCACAAGTTAGTTTATTAGGTGTAATTATACTCTCTTCAAAAAGCATTGCCCCAAATGTTGTTTGCAATAGCACCATGCTAACGATAATGAATAGTGATGGCTAATTGGCAGACCTCCAAAGGCTTGCACTTTACATTCAGAGTGGATACATTTCCCAGAACCTGGATGCTTATCTGAACTAACCAAATACCTCGAGTCTGCAAAATTTGTCAGGAAATCAGGATCTTCCACAAGACTTTGGTTCCTGTTTGTTCCAACCAGAATGAAAATACTTTGGCTGCAGCCTTCAGTGTATTATTCTGGGTTTTTTTGGTTCCAGGCCCAGTTGGCAATCAGATGTGCAGATGTAACGTTGATATATTGTGGTTAAAGAACTAGACTAGGACTCAGGACTCCATTTTTTGACTCTGCTGCGTTCTTCCTGTGAGACCTCAAGCATGTCACTTAATCTATGTGTAAAATGGGGATGTAATACTTCTTTCCCACCATCCTTAGACTTATCTACTTATATTGTAAATTCTCTGGATAACACAGGTCAGGGACAGTGTTCACTATGTGTTTTCACAACACCTAGCATTGCGTTTCTCAAACTCAAACTCGGGGTCCCAACCCAAAAGGGGGTCACAAGACAATTGGGGGGGGGGGCAGGTTGCGAAAGTGGTGGCCGGTCACCCAGTTCTGAAGGTAGTGCTGCCATCACCAGTAGTGCAGAAGTAAGGGTGATATGGTATGGACGGGGGTTGTCACAGCCTGACATTTTCAAAGAGGGTCCCAGCAAAAAAAAAAAAAAGATTGAGAACCCCTGACATAGCACAATGGAGTCCTGATTTTGTTTGGGAGTCTCACTGTAATATAAATAAAAGAAAATTAATAATAAATAATACGTCTTCTTCTCTTGTGTCACTCACATGGATAAAAGCCTTGTATTGCTGCCAGCTAAAGGAATATCCATACTCAGATATTATGAAGTATGCACATGTTGTATCCAGTCAATAGATGTGGTAGAGGCCTGTGATTTTGATTCTGATAGTCCTACGTTCCATTTCTGCAGACAGCTTGCAATATTAAAAAGTGGTGATTCCTGTGGATTTAATGTATGCCATGGAATCATCAGCACTTGAAGCACAGGCCTCTACCACTGAGCTAAAGGAAAATATCCAGAGCATTTTCAAAGTTTTAAATTTTCACTTACAGTCCCAAAATCTCTCTAGGCTGATCATTATTACAATGTGGTAACTTGTTAACACTAATACCTAGCTCTTATATAGTATTTTTCATATGTAGAATTCTAAGAGCTTTACAAAGCATCATAATCACCATTTTACAGCTGGGAAAACTGAGGCACATGGCCTGACAAGAATTTGAAAGGTCACCCAACAATCCAGCAGCAGAGCTGGGACTAGAACCTGTCTCTTGCATCCCACTCCAGTGCTCTATCCGTTATGACACACTCTCTCACTGCATGTGGTGACACATGAAAATGAACTCCTACAGGAGGGATCAGCAACCTTTGGCCCATGGCCCATCAGGAAATCCTCTGGCGGGCTGGGATGGTTTGTTTACCTGCAGCGTCTGTAGATTTGGCCGATCACAGCTCCCACTGGCCGCGGTTCGCTGCTCCAGGCCAATGGGGTCTGCGAAAAGTGGCAGCCAGAACATCCCTCGGCCCGTGCTGCTTCCTGCAGCTCCCATTGGTCTGGAACAGCGAACCGCGGCCTGTGGGAGCAGGTAAACAAACCGTCCCAGCCCGCCAGCGGATTTCCCTGACGGGCCGTGTGCCAAAGGTTGCTGATCCCTGTCCTACAGTAACTTCTGCGGGGAGGAATCTTTTTTCCAGTAAAGTGGCTCATGGAGGTGCAGTGTAAAACGAGTAAGACTGCTTGGTATGTAACTGAAGCATGCATTACAATATGCACAGTTTCACAATCATTGTATTTACTTACACAGTATATCACAAACCACTGACAGGATTGACAAACGGTATGTTTTCCTAGAGCAAAAAATAGCCTCTTTATAGTATTTTTGTAAGCCCAGATTTCTAATACAGCATCCAGAATGGATCAAGTTTCTCAGCTTCAAAAGCAAGTAAAAGGAAAATGGCACCAGGATAGAGGACAACTCATGAGCAAAGCCCTCCTACAGCAGCCTCTCATGCCATTCCAAGATGACCAAAGCAGTGAGACCAGAAAGGAAACCCGTCGCATACCAAGATGCTATTGCTTGTGGAAAAATACATTCCAGAATTTGGCATCAAATTCTTGCAGCTATAAATCTCAACTCTTTGTGTGTGGTCATAGGGTACTGGCAGTGATATTAGTATGCTTTGGGAAGGAAGATGAAAGAGAAGCATATACAGTAGAACGCTATCAAGAATAAGAAGGGGCAATGTCAGAACTGGACTGAGCTGAAATGAGCTGGATGGCAAGGTTAATTAGTGAAACGGCAATTCAAGGAGAGCACACCACCAAATTATGTACGCAACACATGTATTTTCATCAGAGATGGGGGCTGGTAGCATTACCTATTATTAAGGGTGCCCAACATTTCCCATTTTAAGACCCTGTTCTCAGTTGCTAATAACTTTGCCAAACTTTAACCATTTGGGCTGAAATTTTCCATGCCAGGTGTCTGTCTCAGGCTGATTTTTTTTTGGACGACTTCAGCCATTTCCAAGAATGAGGCTGGAGAACAATGTGGGGTTTTTTTGCCCATATTTTAACATATTTAAAATAGTCCTGGTGACTTTTTTTTTTAAAAAAAAAAACAGCTGTAGCCCCATGCTCTGGAGAAGGAATTAGAAATTTGGCAGGGGAGTGGCCTTTCTGTCAGGGATGTGCCTTTCACGGCCTCTGTGAAAATCCAGCCAAATTTGGTCAAGTTATAAGCCTCAGAAAAATCACAGTTTGCACATGCTCAGTAAATTGCTGAATGAGGCAGGAGTCCTGTGGAAAAAAACAGTATGTGTTCACATAATTAAAAACTGTATCATAATGCATATGCATAAGGGGCCCCAATTAAGCTTGTTCAGGTAATCTTAGATCTGGTATTTCCTAACTTTTGCAACCTTAATAAAGTTCTTTTAACACAATAATCATATGAGTTTTTTCATGTTTTTACTTTGTAATATAACCAGACATAGCTTCTTTGTGCATTGAAAGCAGACCCTCTAGCAGAAGGTGGTACTGAGTCACACTCTACCTGTGAGAACTCCAGGAGGCCTCAGGCAAGCAAAATGCCTCCCAGAGCTTCCGGGGAGTGGCAGGGAAACCGTGCCATCCTTCTGGAAGGTGCAAAAGCCTGGTAAACTTTGTGCCCTACTCAAGCTTAGAGCAGTTCGTACAATCAAGAAAGTGTAAAGCCCACAACTGTGAGAAACCTGTGTGGTGAGCTTCCTTGCTCCTTCCCCAGCACCCCACATAAAGCATGGGATAAAAAAAATTAAAAGTGCGTAAATGGCTTAGGAGCCTTAAGGGCTTACTTCTCTTTTGAAAATAGGACTTTGGGGCTTTTGAAAATGTTATCCTTGGGCACAATCTATCCAAAAGAAACAATTCTGATACCAAGCACTCAACCAAAACTTTTCTGAGTAGTACTCCTCCTCATAACCACATATTTTCTGCACATGCAGTTTGACCTCTAATATAGTAATTATGTCCTTTGTAAGAAGGGATAAATGAGAATGTGTCAGCTACTAGAAAAGGACTGTTCTTTGATCATCACATTATTCAAACATGTATGTCCTGTAGGATTCTTATTTTGGAAACCATCCATTATTACTAGGGATGGGAGAAACTGCTCAGCAAGATTAAGATCCCTTCCTCCTCAAACCTTTGCCCTTTCCTAGAACTGCATATGAAAGGAAAACTTTTGCATACTCCCTCTGAAATATGGATCCAGTCTCGACTCCCCAACAAACCTTGCAGAAGTATGGATCTGGATCCAAACTTCATGACTCCAGTTCATAGCTAGTTTTGAACTCTTTGGGTAACTTTATTTTTAATATATTTAAATATATATTTTAATATATTTAATAAGTGGAAATCCATCAACTTTATTTTTAATATACTCTCTTTTTTGGGGGGTGTAGTCAGGCACGGACTCACCCCTGCGGTGCCTCCTGCTGGTCGTCTCGGGAATTAGCTCACCAGCATCCGGAGTGCCCTCTGCAGGCCAGGTGTCCCTCCCAGACCCCGGTGCCCTTGGCTTAGGTGCTGCCCCCCTGGCAGTACCCCACTCTCTCTCTGGGTCTCCCCACCCCAGGGCACCCCCACCTCCTATCCCAATGTTGCCTCAGTTATGGCTACTGCCAGTCCCCATCTAGCCCCCGCGCCTGGGGCAGACTGCAGTCTATCAGCCAATCATCACAGGCAACAAGGGGTTTGGACTGGCTGCCTTTACCCACCCTCAGGCTGCCCCTGTGCAACCCCAATACCTATTTAGGCCTAGGACCAGGCCCTGCAGCCTGGGGAGTTGCTGGCCTAGGGCTTCCCAGCCCCCAAGGCCTTTCCCCAACCCTGCCTTACTCCAGGTCTCCAGTGAGCTCCCTGCAGCCAGGCCTGTCTCTCTCCTGTCAGAGGGAGACTCCTCTGCTCTGGCTATTCTGGCCTTCTTATAAGGCTGGGTGGCTCAGTTTGGGGCATGGCCCCAGCTGCAGCCACTTCCCCAATCAGCCGGGGTTTTGCCCCTTTACACAGCCCCAGCCCTCTGCAGAGCTTTTCCAACCCCTTCAGGGCTGGAGCGGGCATTCACCCCGCTACGGGGGGGATGGGGATTTGCACACTTCTGTGCAATACCATGGCTAAGTCTGTGGCAGCATGTTTTCTTCTAAGTAATAAGGGCTACCAGTTCTTTCAGCAAAAAATAACCAAGAATATAATAATAAACATATTTTTCCTAAATAAAGATATTCTACAGAGGGGCACAAACTTTAAAGTTCAGATTCACATTCAAACATTTTCAGAGTTTGATGCATTTGGATCAGTCTCATGTGGAGGTAAGGGGGCTATTGCTAAGTTTAGACCTGGATCCTGATTAGAACTTTCCCAGATTTCATGAGTGTTCAAATTTCAGCTGCAGATCTTGGTTAAAGACCTATCACATTTGTTGGTATCTTTTGAGATACATGAAAACCACACACAGTACTGTATCAAACTTGGTTTAGCTGAACAGCTCCCAGGGGATTTTTGTTTCTTCACAATATACTTCGGTCTTTAATGTCTATGCCAGGGATTCTCCAATTCCCAAGACCAATTACTATCTTTTTCTTGGTCTCCCAAATTATTTGAGCTTCTAGGCCTTTACCACTTAGTGTTACTGCCTCACCCATTCTCCATCATATATTTCTCGACTCCAGTAAACACGTTTTTGTCCATGACATTCTAAGCATATCTGTCTCCTCTCCTCCCTTTGAGGCCTCTCCAGTCCTCTTCTTTGTCCACCCTTTGTCTTCTCCAAAATTATATAGTTCTCTGCACCAAGCCCATATTTCACAAGATGCCTTACTTTATCTTATTCAAGCCCTATAGTTTATAGTTACAAATGGTCCCTAATCCTTTCTGTGCCTATGTTACCTGCCTCTCTTCTCCAAGACACAGGCCTTTTGCCTCCCTCTCAGCTGCTTCCTATACCACAAACCCATTCGTTTTTCCTTTGCATCAGGCTCCATATTTCTGTGTCCATCTCCAAAATAATTTCTCTTGCTTAGCCATGTCTGTCTGAATGTGGAGGCCAGAAATGTGAACTTACATTTTTCAATAATGGTTTCATAATTAGGGCCAAATCTTGCAATTGGCAGTACTTCCATAAGTAATGCAAGAAAGATTTGTCTCACAGGTACCTGCTACATTGATGGATCCCTAGCCATCAGTATCATTGAGATATCTGTAATATGGATTTCATGTTGTTATTATTATTAGCCAAAGGCCATCTGTGTTGTCAATGCTGTACATAACAGACTGGAAGTGGACAAGATGTCTACCCTAAAAAGCTTAGCAACTTAGGCCCTGATTGTGCAACACTTACTCACTTTTGGTGAATATTTACTCATGCAGCTAGTCTGATTGGCCTCAGCGGCATCGCTCACATTAATCCTACACAATGTAAAGGCTGCAGAATTGTGCTCCAAACTAGATAGAGTATAGTTCCAGCAATAACAGAACAATTATCAGTAAATGATGGTCAAGTCAGAGGTGCTGCCATTTTCTTTTCTTTCTACTGTAGGTCAGCAGTGAAAGACTTCCTGGAAAGAGTGTTTCTTAAGAAAGAATTTCAATAAGAAGAAAATGGTTATTTGGCACACGAGAGATGGGATTGTAAAACTACAAATTCTGGCTTTAACATCAAAATTCTATACCATCTGTGAAGACACTTATCTTCTATCACACAAAATAAGGATGTCTCAAGGAAGCCTGAAGACTCAGTACTTTTTCTAGGAAAATATCAAATAGTATATACTTGAAAATACTTCATCACTTCAACAGTCTATTTACACCCATCTCTGGATTTGCTCACGATCAGATTGTAGGCCTCAAAGTCAAATTACATCAGTCAATGGCATTTTTAATAGAGATCAGTGTCCTTACGTATTTTCTTTGTTAGCGGCTTATGAATTTAAATCTAACTTAACCTTCAACCACTTGCTGCTGTTGTTCATATGTGAGAAGGTGCAGCGTATTATTTCTAGCACTGAGATTTCTCCAGAGTTGCTACTACCCCTGCTCACTTGTGTAACCCACACACCTTCTGGGTGTGGTGTTCTGTCCAATCTAGTGGCACCGAGACCACTTAAAAAGAGAGATAAAATGAGTCTGCTCTACGGCCTTAGCTAAGAGCCACTTGGTTTTTAGCTCATGCTGTAGAGGCTCATGCACTAAGCTCCAGAGGTCCCCGGTTCGATCCCGCCCACCAACAACTGGCTCTGTCCGCGTTACACTTGCACACTCATTCTCACTAATTCTTTAGTCTTTGAACACACATATTGGATCACATTCTCTCATAAACCAAGATAAACTCTGGGCAGGAAAAGGACATTCAGGGAGCCAATTTTTGATTCACCGATTCTCAATCTGCACCAGCCCCACTTATCGCAGTCTATAGGATTTATATCAATAGAGAATTTTGTTAATGAAGTTCTTATATTCTCCCCAAAAGCATCTGGGTTGTGTAACAATTTCTGGTTCCCAAATTTACGAGGTGCTGTTAGGGATAAAATTCGTGTTTTGGCACACAAAGTACTGAAATCATATACATTTTAAATGAAACACATGCATTATATAATGTAATACATAGACTGTACATTGTATAGTGAAAATAGTCAATGCCCAAATCATGAATTCTTTACAGTATATTTAAATTATTACAGTATTTAGTGATGTGCTATTACTTCTATCTATACACTACTGTATACTAAAAATGCTAATATTCCACATTAGCCTCTGACATACATGAGAAACTATTCTCCACAAAAATATCTAGTGGGCACAGAAATACATAAGACTATGTTGAAAAGTAAGTGGATACTGTCAAATCAATTTAGAACCATATTTCAGGTTTGGTGAAATGAGTTTTATAAGATATAAGCTCAAAAAAAATGCTTATATGACTTTTTAAAGGCTTTTGCAACTTAAGTTCCATAGAAAGTAGCAAAGGAGGAAGGAGATTAGTAGGGCTGGCCAGAAAACAGTAATTCTGTTTCATGAAAAAATTGGGAGAAGGTTGGAAAAAATTTAATGAAAACTAGAAAGAGACAGCCATCACTTTGGGAAAGCCACTAGCCTGCTAGTTAGGGTACTAGGGTGGGATTTGCAAACTCTGGCTTCAAGTCCCTGCTTTTCAGCCTAAACCTCCTGCATTATTAGCTATCCTGGGTTCTCTCTTTCTCATATACTCTATCCTGAAATTGACAAACCTTCCCAATGGAATTTTCATTAAAACTGACCATTTTTGCAAAAACAAAATTGCTTTAGTCAAAATGGCATTTTCCTACCGAAAAAGGTTTTGCTGAAAACTTTTTGCCAAGCTCTACAGATTAGCTTTCATCCTCCCACTCCCACAAAGGAAACTCTTCTGAACAGTAGGCATGCTTGCACTAAAACAGTCTGCGAAGCCAACCTGTAACTATCAGAGGGAACTGAGAAGAAAATTTGTGTGTGGGAGGTAGCCCAAATATTTCTACCACAGGTTTTCTTCTGCTGGAGCACTTGGTAATGGTCCCTGATGAAGACAGGATACTGGTGTCAATGGAACACTATTCTGCTCCAATATGACAGTTACTGTGTTCCCAAATTCCATTTGATCTTGAATGAGATGGCAGTTTCCAAGTAGAATAATTCCCATTGTATTCAAATGGGTTATTAGAGATGGGCCCAAACCAAAACATCTGTTCTGAACCCCAGACACAAAGCCACTCTGGATCTGCACTTTCTGGATCTGCACTTTGTGACTGAAGTCCATCTCTGTTTATTATTCAAGGTGGATAGGGTGGAAATTAGGGAGGAACAAACCCAGGGATGTTCAGATTCTGATTCTAATCACAAATTTTGGTACCCCACAATTAAAATGAGAGACTCCTCTACTCTCTCGGGAAAGAACCCCCAGAGGACAAGGCATTTTTGATCAGATATCACAACATGATATTTGCATCACAATGGACATGATACAAATGTCAACTGGACATAAATCCCTCAGCAAATTTCAGATAGAATTCAATGTCACAGTGCATCTCCGTCAAACCAAAAAACATTTCTTCCTCAGGAAGAGGAGGAGAGAAAGAACAAACCACACATGATATCTTAATCATGTTGTTTAATTCACTACTGGAAGGTGCTCAGATACTACGGTGATGACGGCAGCATACAAACCTATGTAAAACTGAACAGAATTGATCAGTGTCGGTCAATTATATATATTTGCCAAAGTTTTACTGCATAGCCAAAGTTACAGTTTAATACATCCGAACCATCTCAACCCCAACTGAAATGTCTATAACAAACAATTAGGATTAAATTCTGCCAATAAACACCCTGTGGGTTTTGGAATTTCTATTAATTGTGATGCCAGGAACAGAAGACATTTTGTTTACACAGAAGCTATATTTAAATCACAATAAAATATTCCAATAACGTTAGCATAAAGCAATGCATGTTTGCTGGTACTATATTTATGGTAAGTTCACATAAAGTATCATATACATTAGAGACTAAAAGAGCCCATTAAGTCACAAACCCCCTGCTCCTGTGACAGAAAAAGATTGATCCCAACAGAACAATTTTATTTTAAATGGCCCCTCTCCCAGAAACACACGGGGACTCCTGTCTCTTCCTGTTCCATAGCTAACATGGCAGATCTTCCTGTCAGGATGGTGAGTTTGATTTTCCAGCATTGTACTAAAAGGGATAGTAGGGTAGAAGTCTGGTCTGTTGGTGGTGGCAGTAGTTTGGAGTGGGTATTCCTACCGAGGCAAAGTCAAGGTTGTGGTGTAGGGTCTGTGGGACATGGTGGTTGTACTAGTGATGAAGGATGCCTTTCTGGGTGGAAGAGAGATGGTAAGTACTGTTAGACACCTTCGTTTTTCGTTTCTTTGCTTTTGTGGTTTAGGGTAGGTGTATAATCTACAAACAAACAAACCTTGTAACACAGACACACAATATAGTGTGTTTTATATTAACATCATAGAAAGTATTCTTCAGCTTCTATTGATAAATGTGACTGTCCTGATATCAGATATTATCATAAAAATGTTCAATTTTTTGTTTGTTTGTTTGTTTTAAATTTCCTAAGACTTAAACCTAAAATGCCACGTTTCAACTCCGGGTGATCACATATTTGCCAGCCGAATACTCCTTCAGTAGAGAAGTTAGCAAAACCCTTAACTATAGTCACTAGATGGCTCCACTATTGCTTGCTGAACTGTGACTAATGTTTTGAAAGAGGAGTAGATCAGAGCACACTAGGGAACTTTTAGTGTGCACTAGTAGAGTCCACACGAACAATTAGCGTGGAGCACACTTGTGTGCTGTAGATTTACACCCCAGCTTGCCACAAACTGTTTGTCTAGATAAACCCTTATCCTGGCTGGTAGGAGCTCTCCAAACATCTGGAAATTTCCAAAAGTTAGCAGTGGTCAGCCCCTATCCTACCAAGGAGGGTGATGAAATACAGTTGAGTCGAACCATTTTACTACACTCAGAGATTTCTCCATGCCAGGGGAATCCTCAGCTGCCAGGTAGGATAGTTAAACAGCCATTTTGTGTTGCCAAAGACAGAAAAAGAGGCCATATTGAAGGTTAGGTTATACTTCTATGGTATGATAATCAATTAAAGATCAGCCTAACAAAACATTATCACCAGTGCCAAGAAGAGTGCAAATTAGTCTTAACCCACATGTTTCTAGGAACTGTATCTTTAAAAAAAATGAAATAATCATAGAATCATAGATCTGGCAGAGACCTCGAGAGGTCATCTAGTCCAGTCCCCTGCACTCAAGGCAGGACTAAGTATTATCTAGACCATCCCTGACAGGTGTTTGTCCAACCTGCTCTTTAAAATCTCCAATGGTGGAGATTCCACCAAATCCCTAGGCAATTTATTCCAGTGCTTAACCACTCTGACAGTTAGGAAGTTTTTCCTAATGTTCAACCTAAACCACCCTTACTGCAATTTAAGCCCATTGCTTCTTGTCCTATCCTCAGAGGTTAAGAACATTTTTTCTCCCTCCTCCTTGTAACAACCTTTTATGTACTTGAAAACTGTTATCATGTCCCCTCTCAATCTTCCCTTCTCCAGACTAAACAAACCCATTTTTTCCAATCTTCCCTCATAGGTCATGTTTTCTAGACCTTTAATCATTTTTGTTGCTCTTCTCTGGACTTTCTCCAACTTGTCCACATCTTTCCTGAAATGTGACACCCAGAACTGGACACAATACTCCAGTTGAGGCCTAATCAGCGCAGAGTAGAGCGGAAGAATTACTTCTCGTGCCTTGCTTACAATACTCCTGCTAATACATCCCAGAATGATGTTTGCTTTTTTTGCAACAGCGTTACACTGTTGACTCATATTTAGCTTATGGTCCATTATGACAGCCAGATCCCTTTCTGCAATACTCCTTCCTAAGCAGTAATTTCCCATTTTGTATGTGTGCAACTGATGGTTCCTTCCTAAGTGGAGTGCTTTGCATTTGTCCTTATTGAATTTCATCCTATTTACTTCAGACCATTTCTCCAGGTTGTCCAGATCATTTTGAACTTTAATCCTATCCTCCAAAGCACTTGCAACCCCTCCCAGCTTGGTATCGTCTGCAAACTTTATAAGTATACTCTCTATGCAATTTTCTAAATCATTGATGAAGATATTGAACAGAACCGGACCCAGAACTGATCCCTGTGGGACCCCACTCATTATGCCCTTCCAGCATGATTGTGAACCACTGATAACTATTCTCTGGGAACGATTTTCAACCAGTTATGAACCCACCTTATAGTAGCTCCATCTAGGTTGTATTTCCCTACTTTGTTTATGAGAAGGTCATGCGAGACAGTATTAAAAGCCTTACTAAAGTCAAGATATACCACATCTACCACTTCCCCCCCATCCACAAGGCTTGTTACCCTGTCAAAGAAAGCTATCAGGTTGGTTTGACATGATTTGTTCTTGACAAATCTATGTGGACTGTTATTTATCACCTTATTATCTTCTAGGTGTTTGCAAATTGATTGCTTATTTGCTCCATTATATTTCCAGGTACAGAAGTTAAGCTGACTGATCTGTAATTCCCTGGGTTGTCCTTATTTCTTGTCAGTAATGACTGACAAGTCTCAGAAACTCTTCTGGTTCCAAAATAGCCCCCACAAGTGGCCCTCTGAAATTCTTAGCAAAGCCTGCAGTAGTTACTACAACTCTTTAGTACTAGACTAACCGCACCTCTTCAGAGCCAGGAAGGGAAACATATAAGTACATATTCAAATGTGCATTTTAAAAATTCAGTTGATTGAATTTTCATGTGTCTTTGTTTTAAGACTACTGTGCAATAATTTCACTATGAATAACACTCTAGAGCTGAAATATTACTGCTGCAGAATCCATTAGGGCTTGCACACTATGATAGGACAGGCACATATCATGGAGTTAATGCAGGCCAAACTGCAGATTAAAAGGTAGACAGCATGATGCTGTCTTATTTTTATTTTGTTGTGACTCCATAGTGAAAATTAAGATGAGTTTTGCACTTAATGCAGGGACTAAACAGTTTGCTATGTACTAATAACAGTGTATCCTCTCCAATTTAAAACACTTAATGTGAACTTACAAAAAATTTAAGAGACAAAAAACATTTTTTTTTTCAACAAACCACCTCTTAGTTGAAAACATCAACTCTCATGGAATTCTAGACAAAGACTTGTGAATGCAACTTTAAGCAAAAAGTTTCTATTCATCAACAGAAACAACCAGTCAATGATAAATACAGAATCCAAGTGATATTTCTTACTGAATTATTTTTCACCTTCTGCAAATAACACAATGTAAAGAAAGAGAAAAGAGACACTTTCTGTTGAGCCAAATCCAAATGCACAGATCTGAACACCACCAAATCTGAACACCTTCAAAAAAGTTTGGAAGGGGTTGGGGAGTCTGAAGGCAGAGTTATATCTGAACTTTGCAGGCCACGTCCATTTCTAATCATGTATTGAGGCTTATATAATACCCTGTCTCAAATTGCATGTAATCATGTCTCCTCACTAGCAGTTGCCCCCATAACTTACTCACATTACAGCTAGTAAAATTCTTTCTTTGGCTCAAATGGTAGGGCCTTGTGCTTTTTTTGGCCCTGAAGGTCCCAGGTTCAATCCCTGCTGACAACCATGGTTTCTTTATGCAGCCACAGTTCATTAAACTTTGTGAGAGAACTATGAAATCCATTAGGGATTTTGCTATTGTTACTGAGTTTATGTGGAAGGCACTTAGGTACTACACTAATGAGTGGAAACACGAAACCCTAAGATAGATGGTAGGTAGATATTGTAGAATATTTTAATGCTAGTATTACTTTATACTCTAGTCAGGTATAGAATAATTATTAACAGCAATTGGAAAAAGTCAGTGAAATATGATTAAATCCAGGTCCTCTTCTTAGCCCTTCTACATTTCAAAGCCAGTGTAGCCATTTCACTGTTTGAGTGAGTTATGTTAGCTGCCAAAAAGAAGATAAGTTCAACAAGCGATGGAATAGCATCAAAAGGGGAATCGTTGCCAGGGCAAATAATAAACTACTTGAAAACACATTACAGTAATGTTGGGTTGGCAAAGAATCATGAATAGTCTGTGTATAAAGAGATTTCTTTATTTTTATAATAACTCAGATATGATTGAAAGCAGAAACTTAGTGAGCAGATATACACTGAAATAGGTACAGAACCTCCCACAGAAAGGTGTAGCAAAATAAGAAAGCTTTATTTCTCCTCTGCTCTTGATGAATTTTATTGTAACATTTATCCAAATCAGTTGCATTGTTCCAGGTCTATATCATAAACTATTTAAAATATTGCTAGCATTAAAATATCAAGAAGCTTAAAGAAAAAAATATAATTCATTCAACTAAACTACTTTGGTGGGGAGGTTTAATAAAGCAACAGCTCAGATTGTGGAACTGCAAAGCAGGAAAAAATTCGGAGAAGTGATTAAATAAAAATTATTGGCTTCCAGAAACAGAAAACATGGGGGCTGAGACAGGTTATTCTGTGCAGTGTAGTTATCGCCATGTCAGTCCCAGGATATTAGAGAGACAAGGTGAGTGGGGTATATCTTTTATTGGACCAACTTCTGTTGGTGAGAGACAAGTTTTCAAGCCACACAGAGCTCTTCTTCAGGTCCCAGAAAGCTTTTCTCTCACCAACAGAAGTTGGTCCAATAAAAGATATTACCTCATCCACCTTGTCTGTCCAATAGGTGATTCTAGTAATTATGGGAATTTAGCCTAAGGAAAACTGTGGGAATGGACCCATAATGTATCACGTTCCTAGATTCTTTAGCCCAGATCCTTGGCTGCAGCAAAGAAGCATACAGCTCAAAGGATGGGGAGCAAAGGTGATGTAAAGATTGAAGGACCAGTGAAGCATAGGAGTTCATGTCAGTCTCACTCCTTTGTTCAGCAGCTACTGGTGCAATAGGAGCCCAGACACCACCAGAGGATCCCCTTGAATTGGGTTGATTCTCCCAGAGCTGGTTCTGCTGGCTTTGTGACCAAAATCTGCAGGTGATGCAGCCACATGACTCTGAAGGATCTGGCCGTTTGTCTTTCCAGCTTTTTGTCTGTGTAAACTATACTATCCTCTTTGTTTTACCCTTTTTTGATGTCTGTCATCATCTCAAGAGAGAACACTGCATTTTCAGGATGAGAAAGTTTCCACTGTTTCAAAAATTCTAATCCAATATCCTTGCTATTAGAATTCGTAAGTCCCATCCAACCAACATATAGACATTTACTGTTTTGAGGGATAAATTCTTAGATCAAATATTCTGGTATAAATGTCCTAAAATTTGTGGCCACATCCTGCTTCAGAATTTTATATAATATGAGCAAATTTCAGCCCCATCATTTTGGTAAAAACTTGGAGTTATTCCAATGTTTAATTAGGACTGTGGTGGAGAGTAAAAATTTAAATAAAATGGAAGATGGCTACTGATCCATCCAAGTTTTTAAGGCCCGGCTTGACAAAGCCCTGGCTGGGATGATTTAGTTGGTGTTGGTCCAGCTATTGGCAGTTGGAAGAAGTGTATTATGATCAAATATATTGGCCTCCATACCCATCAGGAATAAAGATTGTGTGTTCCCCTTAATGCTTTTGAGTAAGAGAATCTTCTATAAAGCACAACTCAAAGTTAATGAACTCATCCTCTCTCTCTTTTATATAATTTGTTACCATCAAGTGTTATTATTTGATACTTGATTTTACTTCCCTCCTCCACTCAGAAAAATTAACATAAATGTGTGATATGTACCTAGTTGGTACGATAATACAAATAAATACGTAATACCTTTCAATGTATAGCCATGAGAAAAAGGAAAGATTTGGCACGTAGCATCTGTCAAGAACATTACTAGGAAGACCATTCCAATATTAACTTTGAAATATAATTGTGTTAAAAAAAACTACTGAATTAACACCATTGCTCAACACCGGGTATGTGTAATGCAGCCGAACCATTTTATTTCAAATTACTGCAATATGGGATATTATGCTCTTCATTTACCAGCAAACATTCCACAAAATAACTGATTTGTACCAGATTTCAGTTTTTATATGTAATAAAAACAAAGGAAACTGGGAAATTCCACTGCTAAATGGAATATGATTGAAATGAAGAGTCAAGCTGATTTTTATTTTTCTGGAAGATAGAAAAAAAAACCTAACACGTATTCAGCTGCAATAGCTAAGGGTCTGTACGGCACCTACCTCCATAATGATAACACTTTGTACTTAAATAGCAGCTTTTCACCTCAAGGTCAAAAATGGATTTAAAAAAAGAAAAAGAAAAAAACAAAACAAAACAAAACAAAAAAACACCCACACACAGGCCCAAACCTGAGAAGTACTGAAAACATCCAAAACATGCGGAGATCCCCGAACTCTCACTGAAGTCAATATCCTCCATGAAGTATCTCTCACACATTTCACAGTGCTATGAAATAAATAGGGTGAAATCCTGGCCTCATTGAAGCCAATGGGAGTTTTGCCACTGACTTCAGAGGATCCAGGATTTCCGTCATAAGAAGCACTACAACCCTTTATATGGTCAGGCAAGTTAAGTTAAATAACTTGACTAACATCGCACAGTGAGTCAGTTCTAGAATGAGGAATAATAGCCAGATGGTCTGATTCATCAGTCCATTGCAGTATCAGGCACCAGGAGTCAACTCTCTGTCTCACCAGACCACACACTATAGACTACGCACCAAGGAAATTTAGTAAATCACAGCAGAAGCTTATCTCTGAAGGAATTAAGAGAAATCCAGGGCAGGGCAGGTGCAACCCATTAGGCGACCTAGGCGGTCGCCTAGGGCACTAGCATTTGGAGGGCGGCATTTCGGGTCCTTTGGCGGCGACAGCGGCAGCCGGATCTTCGGTCGCCCCAGTCGTCGTCGGCATTTAGGCAGAGTGAGCTGGGGTAGGGAGGCGCGGGGAGGGCCACCTGCAGCAAGTAAGGGGGAGGGCGGCACGCAGGGGAACTCCCCGCCCCAGCTCACCTCAGCTCCGCCTCCTCCCCTGAGCACGCCGCCTCGCTCTGCTTCTCTCCCTCCCAGGCTTGCAGCGCCAAACAGCTGATCAGGGTTACCCAGAGGATTCAGGGGGCCTGGTGCAAAGCAATTTCGGGGGCCCCTTCCATAAAAAAAGTTGCAATACTATAGAATACTATATTCTCGTGGGGGCCCCTGTGGCCCCACTTGTCCCCCCCTCTGGGCAGCCCTGCAGCTGGTTGGTGTCGCAAGCCAGGGAGGCGGGAGAAGTGGAGCGGCAACGGCATGCTTGGGGAGGAGGCGGAGCAGAGGTGAGCTGGGGCGGGGAGCTGCCGCGGGGGGGGAGTCACCTCATGACG